>NC_063200.1:21639007-21939007 GCF_017589495.1 Alosa alosa | reverse complement strand
ATGATTGGCTGGAACCTGACAATATAAGAACCATGATAGTGGGATAATCTATGGCTGAGCAATTTACAAAAATGTATGTAGGCCTACTGACAAATAGTTTACATTAGAATACATTATAATTTCAGCCCCAATGAGGCTATGTAGAAATGTGTTGCAATTTTAAAAACCGGATTACTCAGGAACCACTTATTGCACAGAGGCATGCTTTATATCCTCGTATTCGGTACGGTTTGCTGTTTATTGTGATATTGGGTTTGCCACGTGTTGTGTGAGTAATGGGTGTGCACTGTGTGCAAAATGCAAATATGATTAGCCTAAATTGCACGTTGGTTCAATGTTAATTTTCTCGCGAACCATATAAAACATATGTATAGGTTTAGTTTAGTTGAACCTCATCTGTCAGGTATTTGACCTACCAGGTTGACACTTCAGCGTGAAAAATACTCAATAACACTCAAAGCATACCTGAAGCCGGGGAAATGCGGGGGAATGAATGCGACTGGGACGGCTTCTGAAGTAGCATCGCAAATGAGAGAAAATTTAGAAAATTCCACAGACAGGGGGTGCTCTTGAACCCTCTCACCGTCTCTGAAAGCATAACCGTGGCTCAACAGGTAGATCTATAGATAGGCTAAACATTTTTCAGGCATTTTTCAGGCATCTGACCGACCGGGTTGACACTTCAGCGTGAGAAATCGGGGGTGTGGCGTGTGAGTGTGTGAAACTAATCAAATGCGTGTGTCTCACGGCCAATGCGTGAGAGTTGGCACCTATGTGTAAAACGGTTAGCTTGCTAGCTAGCTATCTAACAGTGGAACTTCAGTAGCCTACAACATAAGCTTAGCTATCTGTAGGAAATATGTAAGTGATGGAATTAGAATGAATCCCATGAACAAACAGATAACTCTTACACCAACCTTATTTTGTGCCTTTTATTCACGTTTGTTCAACGATTTAGTAAGTATCCTATAAATCCTTTTCCCTGCCCACTTAGATGCAGCTCCATAGGTTTCCATTATATTCACGTAACGTAATTGCCCTAAAAGGAGGTGGTGGGTGGGAATATTGAAATGTTTAAAACTTGTGACGCCAAAAGCCTTGCCGATTTTGACCAGCTCACCCTGGAGGCTGAAGGCAGGATACATCCAGAAACCCTTATCTCACTCAAAACAGCATGGGTGTTTTTTTTTTCAAGTTTGTATGCGTGTGGAAGCACCAGAGACACACAATAACACATCAAATCCCGGAAAAAGTGATTTTTTCCATAATATGGGCACTTTAAAGTTGTTCCGTTTTGGATACTAAACTCTTTATATTTAGATGTCCACCAAAGATCCCTTTGGGTTTTAGCTTCGGATCCCATAGAACTTTAGCATGATTAACACAGGGGCGCCACCAAGGGGTGGCCAGGGATGGCCACGGCCACCACAACATAAACTCTGGCCACCCCTGGCTATGTGGCCGACGGACGCAAAATGTGTCGAAATTCACACCCATTATTCTCTGTTGAATTGCTCACTCAGTACTTATCAAACATAAATTACACAGATATCATGTGAAAGAGCAGAACCTGAGCTTTCCAATGATATTTACAATGTAAAATTAACGTTGGATATACATGGCATTTATAATGATGTTTCCATTGTGCACACAATGCTTAGTGTATCTCCACACCCATTATTCTCGGTGGTATATCTCACAAACACTTTGTTCAAAACATAGCAAACCATATATCAAAATAAACAGCAGACCTTACCGAACACCAGGATATGAAGCATTCCTCTGTATAGTAACATGATTTACAGTACAGTTCAAAATAATGAACTTGGTTTCCTAATCAAATAATCAAAAGTTGGTCATGGCATGCACAGATCAACAGTGCTTTTGAATAGATATTTCTACCAGCATGCTTCAGGTGGCATGGACGCCAGCACAAATTATTTTGACTGTACTTTTAACCCCCATTTTGATGTGCCACCCCAAGACTTACAATGGCCTCCCCTGTCAAAATGTTCTGCTGGCGCCACTGGATTAACAGTCTGAAACATCTTAGTTTTCTGTTGTTTTGTGGCTGCAATGCTGTTAAAGGGATATCAACGTTTGAAGTAAGCAGTCCGCATTTTGACATCCCAGTTTAAGAGCATCGATTTCAGTGTTACCTTGTTCTTTGATGTAATCAAATCGCCGCCACTGGAGAGGTGAATCCCGGCTTCCGCAGCAGGCCCAAGGCCGCCAGGTGTAGTGTAGTAGCGTGCTGGCCATCTCCAAGTCCCAGCGAGTTAGATCAAGTTTGTCTTGAAGCCTACTGTTTCCACCCAGGGTTAAGATGGATGTCACCGCAAAGAAGAAGGATGGTACACAGCATGGTCACAAACCTCCGTTCACCAGGAAATGTTCTCGCTTTTATGCCTGGGCTACAGCGCATCTATATCTACATGCCCAAATCAATAAGTTACAGTTACTGTCTCATACACACGTGTGCACATATATATGCCAACCATGAATTCTTTGTGCTGACGTAGTCATGTTTTTTGTATTCTTCAGTTATCTTTCACTATTCCACCTGAGAATCACTATTACAACTCATAGTTCAGCACATAGAGAGACAGAAAAAAGATGATCAATCAAAAAACAAAACAATGGTGTGGTATGAACCAAAGCTCATTAACACTTCACTTTTGCTGTTCACCTCCATTCCTACTATAGTGGTAAAGCGAAGATGTTTGATGTTGTCATGGAAACAATTGACCTGGACCTGCCGGCCTTCATAGGGACGCTGTTTGGTTATGTGGCAAACCCAGGGCTCATCATACCAGGTGTTCTGCTCATGGTGTAAGTGAATAGACAGTAATGTCTATGAGATGTCAAAACCGCCTCAAGCATCGACATGATCCTACTGCAATATAGTTACACCAAGTGATTAAACCTGACATCCTTTTTCAGAAGTGTTTACAATACAATGTGCAGAGATGAAAGTAGATGCAAAAACTTTTCGTATTACATTTATAAAGTGGACACTTTGCAGTGAAATTGCATGTACTATGTGACACAGACATGAGAGGAGATATATAACTCTTCGGTGATGATCTTTTATGTTAAAATATGTGGAATAAGTGATATTTTTTCTTACAGGCTTGCCATATATTACCTGAACTCTGTAGGAGAAGCCTACAAGAATGCCACCTTGGAGCTGAAAAAGAAGATGCAGATGGCATGTACAAACTTGACTTGCAGTATACTATAATTTTTGACCATGAACAGTAGTCCAGTCAACATCTGGACTAGATGATGGCATTATTATAGTCGTGGTTCCTGTTTTACTGGCTTTGATATTTCAGTTCAGTTCAAAATAATGAACTTGGTTTCCTAATCAAATAATCAAAAGTTGGTCATGGCATGCACAGATCAACAGTGCTTTTGAATAGATATTTCTACCAGCATGCTTCAGGTGGCATGGACGCAGCACAAATTATTTTGACTGTACTTTTAACCCCATTTTGATGTGCCACCCCAAGACTTACAATGGCCTCCCCTGTCAAAATGTTCTGCTGGCGCCACTGGATTAACAGTCTGAAACATCTTAGTTTTCTGTTGTTTTGTGGCTGCAATGCTGTTGTGCGGATATCAACGTTGAAGTAAGCAGTCCGCATTTCGTATTATCCAGTTTAAGAGCATCGATTTCAGTGTTACCTTGTTCTTTGATGTAATCAAATCGCTCGCCACTGGAGAGGTGAATCCCGGCTTCCGCAGCAGGCCCAAGGCCGCCAGGTGTAGTGTAGCCGTGCTGGCCATCTCCAAGTCCCAGCGGAGTTAGATCAAGTTTGTCTTGAAGCCTACTGTTTCCCGACCCAGGGTTAAGATGGATGTCACCGCAAAGAAGAAGGATGGTACACAGCATGGTCACAAACCTCCGTTCACCAGGAAATGTTCTCGCTTTTGCGTACCTGGGCGACAGCGCACGATATCTACATGCCCAAATCAATAAGTTACAGTTACTGTCTCATACACACGTGTGCACATATATATGCCAACCATGAATTCTTTGTGCTGACGTAGTCATGTTTTTTGTATTCTTCAGTTATCTTTCACTATTCCACCTGAGAATCACTATTACAACTCATAGTTCAGCACATAGAGAGACAGAAAAAAGATGATCAATCAAAAAACAAAACAATGGTGTGGTATGAACCAAAGCTCATTAACACTTCACTTTTGCTGTTCACCTCCATTCCTACTATAGTGGTAAAGCGAAGATGTTTGATGTTGTCATGGAAACAATTGACCTGGACCTGCCGGCCTTCATAGGGACGCTGTTTGGTTATGTGGCAAACCCAGGGCTCATCATACCAGGTGTTCTGCTCATGGTGTAAGTGAATAGACAGTAATGTCTATGAGATGTCAAAAACCGTCTCAAGCATCGACATGATCCTACTGCAATATAGTTACACCAAGTGATTAAACCTGACATCCTTTTTCAGAAGTGTTTACAATACAATGTGCAGAGATGAAAGTAGATGCAAAAACTTTTCGTATTACATTTATAAAGTGGACACTTTGCAGTGAAATTGCATGTACTATGTGACACAGACATGAGAGGAGATATATAACTCTTCGGTGATGATCTTTATGTTAAAATATGTGGAATAAGTGATATTTTTTCTTACAGGCTTGCCATATATTACCTGAACTCTGTAGCAGAAGCCTACAAGAATGCCACCTCGGAGCTGAAAAAGAAAATGCAGATGGCATGTACAAACTTGACTTGCAGTATACTATAATTTGTGACCATGAACAGTAGTCCAGTCAACATCTGGACTAGATGATGGCATTATTATAGTCGTGTCCTGTTTTACTCTTTGATATTTCAGTTCAGTTCAAAAAATCTTTTATTTATTAAGCATGTTACTACTAGGAGCACTACATTTTGTGGGCTTGTCTTCATAATAACCTGCCCCAATCTATTTTGAAATTCTCTGTTCGTAGGCCAGAGATGAGGAAAAGAACAGGCGTAACAACAAGAAAAGCACCAACCAGCAACAGCAGGACCTAGAAGACCTGCTCCCAAAGCGATCTCTGGCACCTCCCCCTCCCCCAGAGAACAACACCGGTGAGAATCTCTCAATTAGTTATATGCTACACAACATGAAGACCAAATGGTATAGGACAAAATTCATTAAAAAAAAATGGACAATCTACATTGTAACAAAAAACCCAACTCACTCATAACCCAGTCAAGTCATCTTGTTTTGACTGAGCTTTTATGTTATAAACTTTACACTACATGTCATGTTGACATCATGACTCAGTCAAAGCAACATGGCAATTGGAGTGCGCTGCAATCTTTTTTAAAGTGTATAACTGTAGGGTAAAGCTTTACATGCCTGTTTTGTGTATGTCTAACCATAGATATATATATAATAAAGGCTAGATGTCTCGTCCGCGCTGCTGGCCAATGGAGGTCAATGTCTGCACCTCGCGGCCATCTTGCCACAGTCAGCTCGCTAACTCATAACTGTGTTTTAATGGTGCATACTGTAATAACAGGTAGTGACCTGAAGGTGTCATTGTTATAGCCTGGGGGCATTGTTCTGCCTTTAGTAGAAGAAGAGATATATTTTACATCAGGTACCACAGAGCAAAAGATGGTTGATTACGAAGATACTTCCTGAGAGGCCATTTCCTGTCCCTGGAAATGTATGCAAATAGGGTAGCAGTAGTACACGCCCCGCACGGGTGGGGGGGCACTATTCCCCATTTATGCAGTGATCGGGCTCCCTTTTTAACATTGAGGTCTATGGCAGAATCCAAGAATTTTCCAGAATTTGTCAAAGCCTTATTTTTCTGAGCAATGGATGCACATTTCGGACATGGCATCATGATCTCCAAACCCTCCTCCCCATTTCAGGATGACCCTCCAGTTGGGAGAAAATCAACATTAATGAAGGTGTACACCAAGTTTGTTTTGTACTCCCCATGCATCAACCACGTGAAACCGAGGCGTTCAAACGTCAGTCATACGTCAGTGACACGCCTCTGTGCAGGCGGAGACTGAACCAGAGCCCGTCTCTGACTGAATGAACTAGGTGGTTTCTGAACTAGGACGACCCATCTTGCTACGCCTTAATTATCTTTGACAGAGCCCACCAGATAGCTTGCCTGTGACAAGATGGCCGCCGGTGATGCCGTTAGAGACTCCGCCATAAGACATCTAGCCTTTATTATGTATATCTATGTGTCTAACCTTGTTCATTAGAAAAAAAAGAGGAGAAAGGTGGGAGGGGGACCAGAGTGAAGCCAGGTGCTGCAGGAGGCGTTAACATGCAGAAGGATGTGTCACTGGCATCAGCCAATCCGAACGCTCGAGGGCCAGTGACCCGGGAACCTGCACCTCGGGGACCAGGGGCACTTCCGGGAAACCCACAGGAACGTGGTGAGAAAGGTCGAGGACGAGGTGCCCCAAGACAATAAACTGCCGCAACCCCTCGCTAGTCTGCTAATCGCTGATCCATGTCACTTTTTAAGGAACAGTTGAGTAACATTGCACTTTTAAGAGGTGTAGCGTAAACACTAATCTCCTTTTAAAAGCAATATAAACAGTAAATTAATGTGTGTTGGAAGTCTGAAATGGTGTGATATGTTAAACGACTTTAGATTTTAATGGACATTGTTAGTTTAAGATAAATTGTTGTTATTTTCATGTTGAAAATTGGTATCATTTAAGTAGAAATTCAATATGGCTGAACATTCATTTGATTGTTGACTTATTGTTGAAAACAACTCTAATGTATTATTACCACTGATTTTTTGTCCAGTTTATTATAATCCTGGAAGAGCATTAGCGCATCTTCACTATGGCAAAATAAGCTAGGATGATCTACAAAGCATTTAATTGTTTATTTTTTTTATATTATGTTGTAAACCCAATCTTTATGGTTTCAATAATATTCCCCATTGTAGCCTACTGGGTTAATCTGTATACAGTCATCTACTTGTAACCTTCATTGCCGTTCAAACCCGACCAGTAGGCCCGGCTGAAGTGCCCAGTTAGTTAAAGATGATAGACTACTACATCCTCCCTGTTTTCTTCTATATTAGACCCACTGGCCAGTTTGCCTAAAGGTCAAACAGGTCCACAGATGAAGCATTAACATTTGCTTTGAACACTGCTCTCTCTCATCTGGATAAGAGAGATGTTCTTCATCGACTACAGCTCCGCTTTTAACACCACAGTTCCATCTAGGCTTATCATGAAACTGAGTCCTGAACATCTGTTCCTCCCTGTGCAGTTGGATCCTTGACTTCCTGGCCACTGGCATTAGACCTTAGTGTTTTTTTGCACTTGCCACTTTAGTTTTTGTATGATCTTCTCTTGTCTTCTTTTGTCTTAATGCTCACCCACACTTTATTCTTTAAAGTTGAGCTGGCTCTTGAGCATAATAAATTTAATTTACTGATAAATACTTTTATGAATACATGACAATAAATTTGAACTTGGATTGCCTTAATTAGACTGATTTGTGATCACACATCAAGACATCACTTGGGCTTCTTTACACCAAACCTCACCTAAGCAGGTGGCGATGGATATGGAGGTAAGACGAATAGGCCTAATGGAGTACGTTATAACAGCACCATACGTTATGAAAAGACACAGACAGTCAGGCCGGGAACATGAGCGCAGTGCAACTTCTGACTGCTGCAGGACAACATAGCCTATCACGTCTTTTTTCTGTTCATGTGTTGGAATATGTCACTGTATGTATTCACGCTTTGATCATGGACAGACAAGTAGACAGGTCCTCTGCTGGAAACATTAGGCCTATTTTTGGTCAAAGTTTTCTCCATGGATTCCTGGTCAGAACCCCTATTTCTGATCTGATGAGCATCTGTTGTGTCGACCAGCCATAAACGCTAGATCAAATTCTAGACTCTTTTCCTCAGTGGCTCCTCGTTGGTGGAATGAGTAGCCCAGTGCTCTCTGTTCCTGTGATTGTTTAGGCCCAAAAATTCCCCGTTTTGGGGATATAATTGAATTTTGATCTCTCCTAATGGGCTCATTAAACTGAACACGTATTTAAGCAACTTTCAGTGAAAATGTTGCAAAGTCATCTGCTGACAGTGAAGTAGCTGATGGCAGTGGTGGAGGATTGAGAAGAGACTTGAAAGTTGAAAAAAGTTTTCTACTGTCAGCTGCGCTCTCAATCTTGCTCTGATAGAATGTATTTTTTGCAAGTGTAACAGTGAATGAAAAAGATGATAGCAAAGACTGGTAGTTACTAAGATCATTTCCATCTCTGGATTTACCTCATTTTCTCTCAGCAGCTCTAAGTATTACTATTATTAATATAATATAATGTAATAATAGTAACAATATATCTAGCAGAGTGATAAAATATTATTTTTTGTAATTCCATCACCTTTATGGAACTATCTTGTTTCTTATATCAATTAACATTTGTCAAAATGTTTTTAATAGGTAATAGGCTTAGCCAAAAGTGCAGGCCCAAAAAAATCACCATTTTGGGGATATTATTGAATTTATATTGAGTTTTTGGGAAAATGTCTAAATGCCATATGTTTTAATCTGTTTAAGTTAAGGTACCCAATTTATTTGAACTGTAGGCTATTTTAACCTGTAAGAGGTTTATGTTTGAAGGAAATTTTATTTCTGATATTTGACAAATATCTGACAAAATTATAATTTTATAATGATTTAAAATTGTTAGAAAAATGTAAATGATCAATTAACCTCTGTAAATATGTATTTGATAGAAAAGGACAGTTATTTGCTAAAATGACACTGTTTTTACCGGAAATGTCCCCATAGCATAGCAAAAAGTGTGTAAAAATGTGCCATTTTGGAATACCATATTTGGACAAAATTCAACATGCCCCAAGTTTTAATCTGTTCCAATAGGGGTTCTGACTGACCAGGAATTCATGGAGAAAACTTTGACCAAAAAATAGGCCTAATGTTTCCCAGCAGATGACCTGTCTAAAGGGATCGCATCTCTTATCTCGCAGAAGCTGTTTTTCATAGTGTGTATATATCACCCTCTAGTGGTCAAAGTTGCGAATTGCAATGCAAACTAATGGGTTCTGCTCTGTAGCCTACTCGGTTTGGTTTACCAGGCTTGTTCTACAACCACCTAATGAAACTGACTCCCAGTGTTCTCCTAGCTTTCTCAGTTGGTGGCCTCCTCGCCAGCCTGGGGGCATCTGTGCCAGTAATGCCCAGTCCCACAGCCATGGCAGGAATGGGCTCTCCTCCAATGGAGGACGGACATTGTGTTCTTAACCCATTCAAATGGGAAGAAGATAGGCCAATGCCTACAGTATATTCTATCTTGTGTGTTAAGTTGAAATGCCTTGTCCTGCAGTGGAACATGACAAAGTGAAATCGCTATTAGCCTATCAAAATGGATTGTCAAGGTCACATTAAGTTTCTTCAATCTAGCCTATAACCTAGCATGCATTGCTTCATTTCAAGGCTATCTTATTTGTTATCACTGGTGTGTGCCTTTGACGAAGTTAAATTGGTTAAATTGATTTTATGCCATCTTTTCTACCCGTCTTTCATGCACCCCCCTGCTTATTATAAAGGCACGCCAGCCCAGTTGCCTAGGCCTACACGTCAGCTACGAAACAAGTCTACGTGTCGTTTTCAGTTTCGTAGGGCTAAATTGGAAGAGATAACAGTTTACCATGAAATTTGGAACAATTTGGGATATTTTAACCATTTTCTTGTTAACTTTTGCCCCCCAAAACTCGCATCGGAAATGACAGATTACATGATTGTAATCACATGTTGGGATGTAGGCGCAGGTGTGCTCCAAATCTAAACGAATCACGTTTGAGACAGAAACCATTTAAATTTGTTGCACATGTGTGAAAGTTGAGCTTTTTCGGGTGTTTCATGTGGAATTACACAAATACTATCTCTTTAATGGCTCTCCGTATTCCTCAAGTAAGTAAACTACCTCTTTTTAGGTGCTTTGGGAGAAGTGGTAGGCGATGTTTGATCCTTTGATCTTGATTTGATCCTTTTTGTTTTTACATCAGCGCGCTCAAAATCAGATTGCAATGGAAAAACCGGTTGAAGGCCCAATACGGTCATTGAGGTCAAGGCAGGTTTTTGGCGTTCTGGCCACTAACGCCGTGTCAAGGCCAACTTTGAAGGTACGATTTGGTTTGAAATGGTTATCTATTGATTAAGTTGTAGCCTATGTGTCAAATGCATCAGTTCACTATAATTTGTGTTAGGAGGTTAAACCAGCACCTACGAGTAAGACCGCCAAGGAACCACAACTTCGCAATGAACCTGTCTCAAAGCCTGACGTAAAGGTGAGTTGAATTGTATGTCATCAATTGGCACTAACTAGAGGGCGATGGGTCACTGCTGGATGCTTTCTTTTGCCAACACGATCATGACGAGATTTGTGTCATTTGCTGGTGCTCTGGTTTACAGATTATGTCTGCCCCAGCGTGCCCGGAGCCCATGGAGATTGAGAGCACTGTACCGCAAGCTCTTTGCCAGGCCTTTTCAGATGCTCTAATTGAAGACCTCAAAGATGTGGATGCAGAAGACTATAATAACCCCATGCTTTGCAGTGAATATGTCAAGGAAATTTACAAATATCTACAACAACTTGAGGTTTGTTTTAAGACTGGAGGAGTAGCCTGGTTAATTAGGCTATGTTTAGTTATTGGGAGACACTTATCCAAAGTGATTCACCTCAGACATTACATTGACACAAAAATTAACAATTTGAAGTCATAGTCTAGGTAAGAAAAGCAATATTAGTAATGGACTAAATGAATTAACAGCATAATAGCAAAAACTATAGGCCTAAACTTGCCTTGACTTTAAGAATTCATTTTTTGGATATGAGGGAACAGCTGGATTGTGTTTAGAAGGCTGTTTGTAGATTCACAATGCAGTTGAAGATCTTGTCTTTGACCTCAAACATTCAGTGCCTTTTTCTTTATTTCATTTTAGCTTACTGGTGAGAAAATGCTAATATTGCTACAGTATTTCTAAGTCAAGTTTTACATTTTTACATTTATGTCAACCTCTTCCTCCAGTCTGACCAGGCAGTCAGGCCAAGATACCTTGAGGGCCAGGAGGTAACAGAGAATATGCGTGCAATCCTCATTGACTGGCTTGTTCGGGTCCATGTCAACTTCAAACTGCTGCAGGAGACCATGTATATGACTGTTGCAATTATTGACCGCTTCCTCCAGGTAAGAAGTATCTTCATTTGCTTATGCAGTGTGTTTGTTGTAATTGCATCATATGAAGATTTTGGTGGTTGTGTTCCTGGCAGGACAATCCCGTGTCAAGAAAGCAACTCCAACTTGTGGGTGTGACTGCCATGTTCATCGCCTCTAAGTATGAGGAGATGTATCCCCCTGAGATCACAGACTTTGTGTTTGTGGCTGACTCGGCTTACACTGCCACTCAAATCAGATGGATGGAGATGAAGATCCTGCGGGTCCTTGACTTCAGTGTTGGACGCCCACAGCCCCTTCAGTTTCTTCGAAGAGCTTCCAAGATTGGAGACGTACGTTGTAAGAGAATTGTGTCATGGCAGTCACTAATTTGCATTAGTCAAGAATATGTGTGTGTGTTTTGTAGGTTACTGTTATGCATCACACCCTGGCTAAGTACCTGACGGAGCTCTCCATGCTGGACTACGACATGGTTCACTTTCCACCCTCTCAGGTGGCGAGTGCAGCCTTTGCCCTCACATTGAAACTGTACAGCTGTGGAGAATGGGTAGGTCACAATGCACTCCTGCTCTTGTACTGGCACCTTTTATTTTTTTTCTTTTTCTAAATCTACCTTTTTTGAACGGGACCCTGATGAATTTCCCTTTCTCAAACCTGTACTAGACTCCCACGTTGCAACACTACTTGGGCTATACCGAGGAAAGTTTGGTTCCAGTCATGAGGCACATTGCCAAGAATGTTGTGAAGGTGAACGAAGGACTCACAAAACACTTGGTAAGTCAGCACTGCACTTGCAGTCAGTATTAAAGGTTGTATCAGCGATTGCAGACATAAATTATTAAAATCCTTCCTAACGATCCGCTAGCTGCCCGCCCCATAAGCAGGCCGTCAAAACATGTCTTTGTAGGCAGCCTAGGCTCAGATCTGCACACAAAAATAATTGCTAACCACAAGTGTTGCCAACCACTTAAAGGCAAAATAAAGAGTTCCAACCAATAACTGACGAGATGAGTTCAGGAGAGTTTCAATTACACAGGGGGGAGGGAGTAGCAAGCTAGTTCTGTTTTGTTTGAACATCAACAGAAGTGATGTTACCCCACCATCGCTGATGCATCCTTTAAGTCTTGTGTTTGTAAAATGTGCTGAATTGGCTTCCAGTACTGACCTTTAGTGTTGGGTCTTCAGCTAATTTTGATCTTGATTTGCATTTATTTTCTCCTATAGGCTGTCAAGAACAAATACTCCAGTCAGAAACAGATGAGGATTGCTCTTATTTCTCAGTTGAAATCCTCTCTAATCAAGAACCTTGCCAAAGAAATCTCTTTGTGAGATGTGTGCCCAATGTTCTGACTGTACAAAGTGTAACTATTTCATGTTTGTAAACTTTTTTTATTGACTGATAAGTCTGACTGCCCTCATTATGCCAACAGTGTTTTTCAATCACTATGTTGTTAATAAACTATGTTTTTAATGTTTTTAATAAACCTTTTAATCTCATCTCTAAGTCCTTCTCTGACTTGTACAACCACTGGTGGGGGTGGCTGAAATTGGATTTAAAATGCATTTAAGGAGCTTCACAGCTAGGCTACAATCAGGTGTGCTGTTTAGTTCTCTTTGCAGATTGTGTGTGGTTTTTTTTTTTTTGTCACACCTTGCATGTGGCATTGATATGACCTTTTTGTTTCAACATCTGATCTTCCATCTTATTGCACTTGGAGAACCTTGATTAAACCTTTTTAGGCACTGAAGCTTGATTTACCTACAGTTTCTTATTTATGTTACCTATAGTTTATTATAAACTGTATGTTCCTTTTTGGCTGCTTTTACAGATCACTCATCCATAAGTAGTTTTAAACTGATCATGATTTGACTTAACTTTAATGTAATTCTGTTTTCAACTTGCGCCCTCACGAGAAGTGAATACCCTTACACTTCTGAGTTGTGTTCATTAACATGCATTGTAGGCTAACTTTTAATAAAAACCTTTTATACTAAATTTTGTTCTTAAACCATGTGTCATAGTTGACAGATATTTGCCATTACATTAACTGTGTTTAAATGGGCATTGAATTTCAGGCCTACAAAATCTATAGGCCTACGTATGGGTGTCAAACATCTACCAGAGGTCAATAAGCTTACTAATTTGTTTGTTAGGCTGCATGTAGCCCACCACCAGACACACACTGCTGCCATTATATTCACCTTATTCATGAAACCGGAAAATCCACCCGGTTTAGTGCAGTCTCAACAGGCTAAGTAGAATATGCATGAACTTATACTTATTTTGACATGTTCACAATTCTTACTCAATATGGATATTCTATATAATATACTGACAGACAGACAGAACATTTATAATAATTATAAAAATGTGCTTCTACATGGCATAAGATCAAGCACTGTCTACCACCACATTAAACACAAAGGCAGGAAATAATCTAATTTTAGTGCGAAGCCTGTGAGTGCCTTGCTTCAGAAATGGTTTTCAGCATAGCCTATTCATATGGCCTAGCTGAATTTAAAGAGCAATGCTAGGTAGGACACCCCCACACACACACACACACACACACACACACACACACACACAAATTCAGGTGATCAGGGACGGATCATGGCTTGTGCCAAGTGTGCACGTGCACAGGGGCCCTCAGCCAATGGGGGCCCTCGGATTTAAAAAAAATTGCCATGAATTTAGATTATGCCCGGTGCTTCTGTCTGTTAATTTGCGGCACAACTGAATGGTTATGGAACCGCGGACCGAAAGAAAAATAAACTAAATGTTTTCCTGATCAACAAATACTTCTTCATTCATAAAATATAGAGGCATAACATTTCGGTGGAAGTGGTAGGCTATGAGTGCTCATTCAATGTGTATGCGTGTTTGCGAAAGTGAAACTAGGTGAATGAAGTGAATCTGCAATGTTAATGAAAACAGCATAGCGATTGGATAGCCTAATAAATCGCGACTTGTTGTAGGCCTAACAGTAGCTTATATCGTAGCAAATAGCCTATGGCGATGCCGATGACAGATAGGCCTACACTTATTTCACTCGTCTCGAGTGAGCGCATAATGTGGGCTGTTGCGCAAAGAAATTAATTAGGGAGATGATCTGCATCTCCATTTACCAAACGCTATAGTTTTGTTAACATCTCCACTGTTAACGTGAAATATGTCTCCATGCAAGCTAGTGTCAAGCAGCAGTGAAGTGAAAACCTTATCATGCAGGTAGCCAATGTTCACGTCACCTGAAAATGGGCCCTGCTTGCTCTGTTAAAGTTTGTATTCCCCTTCCAAACGTGCGTTAAAAGGGTATATTTAACAGCCAGAATTTCGAAAATTTCCAGGGGGAGACACCCCGGAACCCCCCGTAATATGATCAGCACCACCTCTCACAAAATACTATCAACGTCCCTGCTACCGGTCCGTCAGATATGACAACTGTGTCCGGTCCATTTAGTGAAAAATGTTGCTGTAGACTGTTTGGACAGCAAAGGTAGATTACAGCCTAATAATAAAAACAGCTGCTGGAATTCATGTCTGTGTGGGCCTGAGTTATAATATATGACATAATGTACTACATTTTCATTGTGCGCAATTGTGCACCAGCCTGCACAGCGACAGCAAAGAGAGAAGCGCTGGCTGTACGCGCATGCGCAAACGCGCCCGCGCGCGTCGCGGTCAGGGGGAGGGGGGCGGGGGCTTTTTTGATATTGTGCACAGGGGCCCATATTTGTTTAATCCGTCCCTGCAGGTGATGGAAAGCTTTAATGAATCATCCTGACCCTAATCGATTGTTTTTAACCAATCTGATTGTACACTACTAGTTGCGAGTCAGTCAACCATCCACGTTTTTTTTATATATAAAATCAGGATGTCAGTAGCCTACGATAGGCTAGATTACTTTTGGTTCAGCCTTTCACAGCTGTGTTGCATCTTTGGCTGTAGTCACATGATTATCAGTCGTCGTAGGAACGCATTCCAATCAGCTGTGGTTTGTCCAATCAGATTGCAGAATCATTTAGAATGCGACGAATCACGAGCGAGCGAGCGACATTTTAAACCCATTGGATAGGAAGTGGGATACTGTGTGTTTGCCCTGCTGAAGCAAGTGTGTTCTCTCAGTTTAACGCAACTTTTCTTCGAAAATGGCTCTCCGTATCACAAGAGTAAGTCTTCCCCTCCTTGGTCTTTCACATGTTTTATTTAAGATTGATATTTGACTTAGCAAGTTAGTTGTGCGTAGGCTCCATTGCTGAGAGAAAGGGAGCGCTTTAAATTCTTGTTCAGCTGGTTGGTAATGTTATCCATAGCTAGCTAACGTTATTGCGGTGTGTTAAATTACTAACTGATCAGAATATGAACGTAAGAATATTTACTTACTAATTCTTGCATTTGAGAATTATGCGGTGAGGCTAATGTGAAACGGGTTTATCTTCTCTCTCTAGAGTTCTCGCCTGGCTGGTGAAAACGCCAATGTCTTGCCTGGCAAGGCGGCTGTGGGAAAGCCTGCACTGAGGCCGAGGGCTGCTCTTGGAGAAATCGGTAATAACGTCGCAGTCTCTCGGCCTGCCTTGAAGAAGGTAATGACTACGACACTTGTTTTTTTAAACGCATTGATTTGTCTGTTATTAACGTTGGTCGGTCCCTCGAAATGTGTGCAGGATGCCAAGGCAGAAGCTGTTAAGGTGGTTGAAAAGAAGCTTACAAGGCCAGAGAAGGCACCAGATGCTGAACCAAAAATGGTCGCGAAGGCAGAGGCCGAGCCTAAGGTGAGTATTATTTTACTTAACACCGAACCCTCATCAACGATTTGTTCATTTAAGTGAATTATACCAATACTGTCTATGGCCTTTGTTTAACTGTTGGCGCTTCGGACTTGTAACCGGAGGGTTGCCGGTTCGAACCCCGACCAGCGCCGCTGTTGCAGGCAGCTCACTGCGCTGTTTGTGCTTCACCTCACTAATTCACGGATTGGGAAACATGAGACCAAATTTCCCTCACGATCAAAAGAGTGTATAATATATATATATACCCACTTACTATATAAATATCCACCTCAACGAATGCCATAGCAGCATGCATCCTGCACCATACAATTCAGTAACTATTTTTTTGAATATGGATAGCTCCCTCATGTTCTGTTATCGAAACCGGATATTGTGTTTCTTTTTGAATTCGTAACTTGTCACTCCTGTTTCAGTGAGTGCCCTGGTGGTTGTTGGCTGCACTGCACTTGGGCTTGTAACAAGAATAGCTCCTATGAGGGCAACTCCTTTGAATGGGATTCTAGTGTGGCCTTTCAATCACTAACACTTACTATGTCATATAACACTACTAATAATCATAACACTACTAATACTATAATTTATGTTTCTAATGTTGCTATCCAGTTTAGAAATGCACACTGAATGCCTAATCAATACAGGTTGACTTGTCTGTAGGTCTGGTAACTTGAGATTGTGCCTAGGCCCTTAATCTCCCCACCTAGCAGATATAATTCTAGGGACATGGTTTTTGTTTGACTACCCTTTCTTGGCAGTAGTTAATTCATTTAACATTCTGCAGTTAGTTGGCTGCTACAACAACTTTGTGTTCCTTGTTCCAGATTCTGTCAGCCCCTACTTCCCCTGTGCCCATGGAGACCTCTGGTTGTGCATCAGATGACCTGTGCCAGGCCTTTTCAGATGCTCTGATTGAGGACATCAAGGACGTTGATGCTGATGACTATGACAACCCCATGTTGTGTAGCGAGTACGTCAAGGATATCTACAAGTACCTTAGGCAATTGGAGGTTGGTCTTGACTTGAACATCCTATGGACTCGAGCCCCTTAATGTTTTTGGTTTGTTTAACAGAAACTGAATTGTAATTGTCTTTCCTCTTTCAGACTGAACAGGCAGTGAGGCCCACTTATCTGGAGGGGCGGGAGGTCACTGGAAATATGCGTGCCATCCTTATCGACTGGCTGGTTCAGGTTCAGATTAAGTTTAGGCTGCTGCAGGAGACTATGTACATGACTGTCGCCATCATTGATCGCTTCCTCCAGGTAGGCGGTACTCCCAGGGCATCACATTATCTACCCCTGGTAATTGTTCCATGGCCATGCTTGACTCCTTTTCTTGGTCCCTCAGGATAATCCAGTCCCCAAGAAGCAGCTCCAGCTCGTTGGAGTCACATCCATGTTCATTGCCTCCAAATATGAGGAAATGTATCCCCCGGAGATTGCAGACTTCGCCTATGTGACTGACCGTGCTTACACCACCGCTCAGATCAGGGACATGGAAATGAAAATCCTGAGGGTTCTCAACTTCAGCTTTGGTCGCCCACTACCCCTCCAGTTTCTCCGCAGAGCCTCCAAAATTGGAGAGGTACGGTAGCTTTCCACACAAACTGCTTGTTTTTCCATTTTGCTGCACCTGACAAAGCTAATGGTCTTTTGTTTTGGCTATATGTTTTTAATAGGTCACTGCAGAGCATCACACTTTGGCCAAATACTTTGTGGAGCTCACCATGGTAGACTATGAGATGGTCCACTTTCCACCTTCTCAGGTTGCAAGTGCTGCTTTTGCCCTCACACTCAAAGTCTACAGCTGTGGCGAATGGGTAAGTTAGACACTTGCCACACCATTCTGATCAGCCAGAGAATTTTCAGCATACTTGTGGTCAAAGTCCCCAGTGTCACTGAGGTAAAGAGTGGTTCCTTGTTTAACTAGATATTATGATGTATATCACACACACTACTCATGAAAAGTTAGGGATATCTGGCTTTCAGGTGAAATTTAACTGTTGGACATGCAGTTTAGAGAAGGGTCACATTAAGTTCACCTGTAAAGTTTGGATTTTAGGTTCATCCTGAAATTTCACCTGAATATCCCTGACTTCAGTTGCTGTGTAGACAAAGGTTCAATTAAAGAGGCTTTAAAGTTAAAGCAATGGTTTGAAAAGAATTTCACCCTAGGGTCACTTGCACTATGACTGTGAACCAAACACACCCCAGAAGCTTTTTTCCTTGGACGGACATTGGTTTGAGTTTGCTCTATCAGCCCTAAGGCTTAGCGTTAGCACTTTTGGAACCAAAAGTATCTTGTAAATTACCCCACTAATGTCTGGAATATTACCAGACTTCTACAGTAGTACAAAGGGTCTGTACTCACAAAATGAGTCATTGGAAAGTTTGTAAATAGCCTACACCAGGAGTTTATTTAAATAATACTTGCCTGATGGCGTCTCTGCTGCTACCGCTATGTCGTCGTGTCTTCTGTCATTTGTTAAAAGTCCTTTGCGAACTCACAAGTGTAAGGGAAAATCTAGTGAATTCAACACTCCATAGACAGTGATAACTGGCTGATGGTTGAAATACTTTTTTAGGTGTTAATCTGAAAATACAAGCATTTACATGAAACGTATAACAAAACGTATAAATGGCATCGCATTATGACCGGACTTTTATGGGCTTTCCCAAGTCACAGAAGTGACATTGATGTTGCGGAGAGACACTTCTGGTTCCAAAAGTAGTAACGCTAAGCCATTAAGCTGATGCACAGACTGAGAGTGAACTCTACCAAGGGGAAAGAGATTCTGGTGGTGTTTGGCTTGCGGTCATCGTGCAAATGACCCTAGGGTGAAATTCACTCTGAGCCAAGGTGAGCGTGCTACACTCCGGGGGCATGATAAAATAAAAAAAGTGCTACCTAGCTTGAGTTGGTGCAGCTACAACCTGGGGGCTTTTATTTTGTAAAAATCTAATTCTCCTTTAAGTCTTACCTCAATATTCAACCCTCTGTACCAGACTCCCACACTGCAACACTACATGGGCTACACAGAAGAGAGCTTGGTTCCAGCCATGAGGCACATTGCTAAGAATGTCGTCAAGGTGAACGAAGGCCTCACAAAACACTTGGTAAGTCAGCACTGCACTTGATGATCTGAAGTCTTATATTGGTGTCTGTCTTCAGCAAAAAATGTTTATCTTTGATTTGC
The DNA here is from genome assembly GCF_017589495.1 of Alosa alosa. Taxonomy (NCBI): domain Eukaryota; kingdom Metazoa; phylum Chordata; class Actinopteri; order Clupeiformes; family Clupeidae; genus Alosa; species Alosa alosa. The sequence goes on along the minus strand of NC_063200.1, from coordinate 21,919,795 downwards.
TTTTGTTTTATAGGCTGTAAAGAACAAATACTCCAGTCAGAAACAGATGAGAATTGCCCTTATTTCTCAGTTGAAGTCTTCTCTAATCAAGAACCTTGCCAAAGAAATCTCTTCGTGATATGTGGCATATGGGCACAATGTGCTGACTGTACAAAGTGTAACTATTTCATGTTTTTTAACTTTTTTTTTTTTTTTTTTTTTAATTGACGTTCAATCTGACTGCCCCATTATGTGTAACTGTTTTTCAATCACTATGTTCTTTTTCAGATTTCATATGCTTTTAATAAACCTTTTTTAAAGCACTTTTTTGTTGTATGTCCTTTTATGCAACTACACTCTAGGTGGCTGATTTAAAAACAGTATTAAGGAACTTTACAGCTAGCCTACAATGGGTGCCCTTGAATTGTTTCATTTGCAGAGTGTAAAATGGTTTCAGACTGGCTGTGCATATGCCGTTATCACATCTGGTGTAGCCAGTTCCATTGATGGTGGAAGCTAATTGTTGCTAGCTCTGGTACCAGCTGAACTTAGCCCCACCCACAACATTTTGAGGTCAAAGTTCAGTCTGGACTTGTTCTCTTGTGGTAGCCTGACTAGCCAGCCAGACCCACAAAGTTGTAGGGTCTGGGAATTCACCATTGGCAGTGCTTAAAGGTTGTTTCGGCGATTTCCCAAACATCACCTTCATCTAATCTTTCCTAACGATCTGCTAGCTGCCTGCCCCTTAAGCAGGCTGTCAAATGCATCTCTGTAGGCAGCCTAGGCTCTGAGATCTGTACACAAACAATTGCTACCAACTGTGCCAACCACTTAAAGGCAAAATAAAGTCTTCCAATAACAAAAATGCATGTTCAGGAGTTTCAGTTGCATGGGAGAGAGCGTAGTGAGCTAGCTCTGTTTTGTTTGAGTGTCAACAGAAGTGACATTACACTGCCATCACTGATCCAACCTTCAATCTGCGGGGTGGGATAAACGGTTGTCTTTCAAATTCCCACTGCACGCAATAGGATGGCACAACTCCGGAGTCCCATGCGTTTTCCCACCAACAGAGCTTGTTGTTCGGTCTTATGCCAACTTAAAAAGAGCTTAACTCGGGTTGTGCTTTTCACCAGCAGCATCATTGTTTTCAAGTAGCAGGGAATTCATGCAGAACTGTTGCAACTCTGCCTTATGTTAAACCTGCCCACCATCTCCATGCATTATGTGATTGGCCTGATTGAAATTTGATTTTTCCTGCTTGCAAGCTAACGGAGTGTTGCTTGACTACCCTGGCTGCAAATTACATCTGCTGCCGCTAGTGTGTGTGTGTGTAGATTTCTGGGCTACTGTTACTGTTGGAGCAACTATGCCCAAACCAGAGCTGCTTGGACCAAATGAAATTGGGCTTTGTACGATGATGGACAGATGAGCAACAGTGCCTCTTCATTCACATCATCTGAACACACAAAGCTGTAGCTAGATGCTACACAGATGGTGTCTAAGACACCGTTTACACACAGGAAAAATGCATATATTCCCATGCGGTTTGGTCTTTCATTTACACAAAAACAGGTATCACTGAAAACAATGTGGGACCCCCTCCAGTTTCACTTTCATCAAGGGAAAACAGTTTTTGTGCTGTGACATGATGTCCCATGTTTAATGGGTATTAATGATTATTTTTCCCCTCAACAATCCCTGGCAAATCCACCCACTCAACAGGTGGTGTAAAAAGATACTGATTTTAAAAAGCATTATTGCACAGATGTGCCATGGACTGATCACAAAATATACTCTGTAACATGCAGTTCTATCATGTACAATGACAATGTGTGATGTGGCAAGTATGGAGATTCTTTCAATTAGCATGATTGTATGAATGTCCACCAGAATTAAAATTAATTGAACGGTAAAGTGTTCACTACTAATCTTAACACAAAATTTGTGAATACAATGAGTCAGATGATCCTTTTGTGTGTTTGTGTTTGGGCTTGTAACCGAAGGGTTGCCGGTTTGATCCCTGACCCAGTAGGAAAAATATGGGCGGGGGAAGTGGTTGAGCACTGCTCTCCCATGCCCACATACACGGCTGAAGTGCCCTTGAGCAAGGCACTATCTCCTCACTGCTCCCTGAGCGCCGCTTTAGCAAGGCAGCTCACTGCTCCGGGTTAGTGTGTGCTTCACCTCACTGTGTGCTTTGGGTGTTCACTAACTCACGGATGGGATACATGCAGAGACCAAATTCCTTTTATATGCATATATACTTGCCCTATAAATCTGATTTACATATTTACATTTACATTTGAGGTTACTATTAAAATTAATTTGGAGGATGTCAACTAGGCTATAAACAAGGTGGTGCATACTTCATTTAGACTGCCTGGATAATTGTACCAAGAGCCATAGTGTCAAGGCTATCTTTAGCATTTTGTGTTTTGTGATTACTCCATAAGCTACAGCTTGTACCAATGTCAACAGTGTTGTTGGATTTTGTGAAATGTGCTTATGATAAATGTGCTTATAATAAAGGAGATTTGGTATCAAAGTCACTGTTTGTTTGACAGCTGTAAATGCCTGTCACTCTTTGAACTTCCTTCTCTTGCCAGTAGGTGTCACCCTTGAGCTGGCTGTATCGTCTGGATGATTATCTTCACTGAAGACTTAAGGGGTTTGTCTTCTCTTTTCACTGCAGTCTTACAATACGGTCGTTAGAGAACACCCCTGCTTGCTCTTTTCTGTAGCCAAATGTGAGGAAGGTGTCGGAGACCACCAGGTGTCCTGCACTTTGTTGAGTTTGGTACAGCTGACGTGTGTAAATGTTGACTGTGCATTGTTGAGACTATTATTTCAGCTATATATAACAGCCTACTACTACTATATTCTTTACATAAAAAGTGGTCATTCAAATACAACCATCTATAAGTTCAATTATACAAAAGCAAATAAATGTATTATTTTCACATTTCAACCTTACAATTACAATTATTATTATAATATATTACCATTGCACTGAACTGCCTTTCACTATATTTATATTTCAATCTAAAATCTCAGTCTATACTAACATTGTACTATTCCTTCCCACTCTTCAATTGTTATTGTTATTGTATATTTTTGTATATTTTATTGTATTTTTATATTGTATATTTTTAACAGTGTTTTGTATATTTCTTACTGTCCTTTCTGTTTTTATGTAAAGTAATTATAGTGTACTTTGAGAGCAAAGAGTAACCAGAGTCAAATTCCTTGTTTGTATATACGCTAACCTAAGCCAATAAAACTGATTCTGATAAAAAAAAAAAAAGAAACTGTCTTCACTACCAGTGTATTTACCTTTCAGTTGGTTAGGTCAAAACAGTAAACCTATATGATTTAAGGTATATATGTTGAATTTGTGTTCATATGGATTTCCCAGTTTCCGGCATAGAGACCATATCTGTTTATTTACATAGACCTCTGTGTGTATTATTGTTGCCTCTTCTCATTGGGGCTTTTTTTCTTGCCACATATGTGGATCTTTCTTCACTGAGGCCCACAAGGTGCTTAGAGCAAGCTTCTTTCTTCCCTGGTGAAGATTTAAGGAGCAGATGTCAACAAATCCGGGACAGTATTGTTAGAATATGGGTGTTAGCAATGCCGAAATCAATTACACAAGAGCAATTTTGGATTGAACTCTCTGGAGACAAGGGAGGGGCATTCTCCTAACACTTAAAAAAAAAAATGTCTGAGGTCTTTCAGGGGAAGTGAAACCTCAAGGGAACGAAACACGCAAGGCTGTCCATCCTGACCACCATCTGGCTTCCCTGAGCAGATCTTGTGGTCTTCAACACTGACTAGTCAGCAAACTTCATCAGAAAGACCTTTGTGCTGCATCACGGTTCCAGTTAATAATAAAGCAATCAGACAGACCTTAAATATGGATGGATGGCCATATTTTATCATTCTTTGTTATTTTTTATAATTTCTTAATTTTTGAAGTATAATTCACTTGAGTGGAAATCCCAAGTCAGATTTCACTAGTTGAGTTTAAAACATAATGGTCTTTTTCACTGAACACCTATGCAGAATCCTTAAGGACAACATTTTCCTCCTGCTCATTATGCAATTTAACCTCTTTACCGAATCTATTATTTTCATTACATTTACAGTACAAATTAGCCCCCACACACACACCTCTCCTTTCTTCTCTCTGTGGAGAGTACAATTTATCTCCTTAGCTCCACTCTGGAGCTCTCCGCAGGGACTAATGATAATTAGTCTCAGTTCCTCGGGAAGGCTGTGCTTTTAAAACCCAGGCCCACGCTGAGCATTCGTGCTTGAAGGCTGAGGTCATGGCTGGGCAGCCAGATCACTTTACAAGTCGACGGATTCCTCCTTAAGAACACCGCTTCGCGAGAACGTGGGCCCAACGCTTGGATGGGAGCTAAAAAAAAAAAAAAAAAAAACTCCTGAGCACCCACAGAACAGCACAATGGCATTGCACTGAGGAACCCTGATGAATGGGGAGAAGATTGAAACCAGTAGCTGGCCACAGAATCATGAAGAGATGTGGAAATGGTAGACAAAATGACTATGGATAGTCTGTTGGACCATCACTGTGTTATTCAGACTGCTTTCTCTGTGCCTAAGGTTAATATTTTCATATCTGAGTTTGAAAAGGCCAATGTGCCAAAGATAACTTTGGTCTAAGTGCATTTGCACCTCATTCTCTGCCCTTCATTTTGCTCAGCTCTGCGGCAGAGTCCTGCTTCATCGCTCGCTTCATTTGATTAGTGGCGAGAAATAGAATTTCACGGAGGCCCTGACATTTTATCTCTCCTTAAAAACAATAGAGCCTGTCACCCCTGCTGATTATGTGAGTGATGGACATTTTGAACTCAGTTTCAGCGTGTCTGTGTCCATGATTCAATAATCCCCCCCTTCCAAAAAAAAAGGCGAAGTGGTGGCTCGTTGACACAAGCCGAGGGGTGCTAATAGGTTCACAGCTGGCAGCCAAGGCTGGATTCTCCGGGCGCGAGGCGACGAGGATAAATAAACACAAGAGGCATTCATTTTCAAAATTTATAGATTTTCAAATAAAAGCCCAATGTGCTTCCTGAACTTTACAGATCTCTCCTGTTCAATGGTACATGAAGGGCGAAGAAAGGCTGCCATTGTGGCCCCTGACAGTGTTGGGTAGCTCCAACCAGGTGTGAAAAGGCTACAGCGTGCTGGGGCTGTGGTTCACTCCAATTAACCGAGCAGAACTTTCCCCCCTCAGACTGGGTGACCTCTCTCACTGTCAGAGCTGAAACATGGAGTCCACCTTTTTTGCCGTATTCCCCCGCTAGTCCAACCACCTTGCCTCACTGATAAAACTGTTGCACAAGAACTCCAGGCACTAATTTCTCTCTCTTTCTCTCTCTCTCTCTCTCTCTCTCTTTCTCTTTCTCTCTCTCTCTCTCCCTCTCCCTTTCTCTGCATTGTGGCCATACACGCAAGCAAGTTCCTGGAAAGTGAAGCAGTCCCCCAAGGATCTTGCTTGGAGACTGAATGATTTGACGATGTGTCACGGTCTTATCCGCTTGGCAATGTTTTGGTCCAATACTTTATGTCACATGCACTTGTGGATGTCTGCGGGATCGGCCACTCTGCCAAGACAAATCTGTGTACTGCAAGGCCTGGTTATAAGCCTTCTGACTTCGCTGATTTGTAGTACCACACTGAATCATGATACCGACTGACTTGAAGTTATAATTTAAAAGAAAATTGTGCAACGCAATCTATCTTTGTCTAGTCTTTTGTGTCAAGAATTTGAAGACATAACAGAAAAGGTGTCAGTTGAAAACACATATTTGTGACTATTGGGCAAACTCAACACACCATAAATTAACTTAAATGACAAAAGTATATAGCCTTGCATAAGAGAAGAAAAAAGGAAATTCCCTGAATGATGAGTACTATATTACCGGACGAAAAAGGCCTCCAGATACTTGCCTGGTCATCTGTAAGAATGTTCTCTGGTTCATTTCAGGGAGATACACCAAAATTGGTGTGTGCTGTGATCGTGAGCTGGATAGAAAAGATGACCTGACCTTTTGTCATCCAACGACTGAACAATAACACATGGAGGGGAGGAAAGATTTGCTTTTGTTATCCACTGACTGGATCCTCTCAGCCCCAAAAGTACTTTTAACCATTCTTAGAGAATGGTGATACCGAGTCATCAAACAAACTTATTGATGACACATTGTACACAAGGTTAATGAATAAAAGCTACTTCTATGGCAGTGAATTCATGCATAAGCAAGTATTCTGGTGGCTTATAATGGGTCAAGTTTTATTTTGATGGGCTATGATTGGAGCTTGGACAGGTAGTTCAAAGTAAGGCTTAGTTGACTACTATGTTAAACATTTGTTGAATGTCTACTGACAGCTTCATTATTATGACCGCTATTATGCACAGAACTTGATGGGCATGTAGCCCCACAAGGACGACACAGAACCATTGATTTTTGGTTTGATCTATCGCTATCGCTTGAACTGGTAAAAATGGGAGGCTCTGTAATCACAGGTATCTTTTTTTAAGTATATTTTTGGGCTTTTTATGCCTTTAATCAGATAGGACAGTAGAGAACGACAGGAAGTGAGTGGGAGAGAGAGTCGGGGTGGGATCGGGAAAGGACCACAGGGCGGCAATCGAACCCGGGTCGCCGGCATACAGTGCAGGTGCCCCAGCCAGTTGCGCCACAGCGTGTTCAGCGAAGGGTTGCCGGAACAAACACAACCACGCACACACAAACACACACAAGCACACACACACACACACACACACACACACACACAGAGAGAAGCACATATATACACGGAAGCAAACATACACATGCATCCATAGGAGATGGAGATGGACAAATTGACAAGAGTGATTTATTTTTGCGGAGAGAATGTGCAGGACTGGGCAACGGTCATATTTTCTACCACTCTGCGGTGCATCTAGTTAAAGTGTCACCTGAATTACTGTAATGTCTGCAAAAATATCCACTTGCATTTGTAGACACAGCACATGAAGATGAATACAAACAGCATTTGAATAAAAGTGTCTGGGTTGTTAATATCTGTCCAATTTCTACAAAACACAAAATGAACCTAGACTCCATTATGATTATCTGAGGGCTTTATGCAACACTGTGATCAAGTGTAAAATGTGCTTAACTGCAGTGGGGGAAAGTTTGATCGTATTACCAGAGGCAATAGTTACAGCTCACAAATAGGAGCGTTCTGAATTCTCCCACTAATTGCAAGTGGGATTACGTGCGCTGTAGGTACTGAATGGGTTTTTTTGTTACCCGTGTGGATTTCTAATTGCTGTTAGATTTTTGGTCTCTTGCAGCGCAGATAGAGCCAAATAACCTTTTCCTTTGAACGATCAAGCAACAGCACTGACATTCAATTATTTAGGTGAGAAAAACTAATAAGGTGTTCAATGGAACCATGAACAGCCCTATGTGGGCGATAATGACCTCTGTGGGTCTGGCTGTGAATGTACTTATTATCGACATTCTTACCCTGTATAATCTGACAGGCAATGGACCAGGAGCTTTTGGCCCCAGACAATATTGAAAGATTTTCTGTCTTGTGCCAAAAGCACAAATTAGATAATAGGCGTACACTACTTGAGTTTTTATTTTTTTAAATTACAAAACAGGTTTGAGGCCAGATATGATCTCAACACAAAACAACAACATTCAGAATGTTGAATCAGCTGTAAAACAAATGCTAATAACTGTTAAATAAATAAATAAATTACTGTAGGGGAAAAATGCTATTTCAAAAAGTGATGCGATGTGGGAATCACAGGCTTCTTACCAACATACACCTAAGGAAGCCCTGAAAATCTGCAAATTAGCAATGTTTGCAAGAGCACTGTTGGTTGCAATGTTACAACAATGAGTCATAGTTTAATATCTGGGTGGAGCCAGCAGCAGAATGCTGTAATGTGACCTTTGCGAGTGAGCCCCGTGCATCCTCTGTGGTTATAAATCCTCGGGGCATTGGGTGCGGAGGCAGGGGGGTGTTGACACTCACTAAATTAACCTTCAGGGTCACTCGCCTCTTTGTTGTCTGTTGGAGTGGCCCACAGCTGGCTCAATGAAGATGCCGTAATGTTTTTTTTGTTTCTTCTTCTTTCTTTCTTACTTTATTTCTTTCTTTCTTTCTTTCTCGCATTCATTCCCACATGACCAATGCACCTCTTCGCTACTGTTGAATGCATCACTCCGTTGAAGGCTGAACTGCTACTGGTGGTGGTGTCTTTCCTCTCTGTTCTGGTTTCAGACAAATGTGAACCATGAGGTTTTGTAATCTGCATCTGTGATGGAGGGCTAAAACCTGTTCAATTCTGATGTGGATTGTCCACAGAGTCAGTGAAGATGCACCACTTTAGTGAAGGAAAATGAGACAAAAAGAACAGTTCAACTTCACTGCATAATGTATATACACACACACTGACCATTTCCAACAAGGGAAAAAACAGACATCTTATTGATTGAGAAGCTGTCAATAATGGACAGTTTCCTCCAATGTGAGCTAATGCACTTAGGGCCAAATGCCCTGTGCAGCCTCCTCTGACCAGGTTATATAGTGCACGATGAGCTCCTAAATTATTCAACAGCCTCAGCAGCAGCAGCAGCAGCAGCAGCAGCCGGAGTCTCCATTAGAAAATGAGCTCTAATGATGTCACCCAACTCTGTGGAGCCCGACTGAGGACCCCTGGGAGCCCCTGCAAGAGCCACACACACACACACACACACACACACACTGGACAAAGATCCAGCCCCAGTTATCTACATGCACACATCACCGGCTGGCCTCTTCTCCCGTCTTCTCTCCTCCCAGCCACAATTTATGAGATTGCATGAGAGATGAAGACACGGATGTCTCGGACAGACAGGGAGAAAGACAAAAGAGCACAGCGAAGGAGGAGATGCCAGGAGAGAAAAGGAAGAGGACTCTGGGGAGGATTGAATGGAGTGCATGAGCATGTCTGTACTCTGTGTCAATGTGAGCCCTACAGGGGCAGAAAATACTTTGCAGAGAATAATCAACCCTTGTCACACATTTAAGTCTATTAACATTAATTAAATAGAATGAAATGTATGAGCAAACTGGCCACTGTAAACTGTATACAATGGTGATTTTCTTTTTGTATTTATGTGCAAAATAGAGGTGAAAACTAAAGCTGATCTACATATGCCTTCCATTTAACGAATTTGCTTGGACTTCAAAAGTATGGTGAAACAAATCAACATATCTCTCTTCAAATCCCAGAAAAGTGCAGCGTAATGCCAAAAGCTCTTGCCACGGATCGTAGGGCTTTCTGGCCAGTAGTAAAAGCTGTGCGCCGCTTAGGGCGTTAAAAATCACTGGCTTGTGCTAACCTCCAAGATGTTGCTTCTCAAAGTCCGTGGGGATATCCATGTGAAATTCCTGAAAGTATAAGTTCTGTGGTTGCAGATTAAATGGATTTTTGCTGGATCTGTTTCCCTCTTCTTCCTCTCTTGTTGTTTGGGGCTGATTGGTAAAAAAAAGGAGACATATTTTTATGTGAGTGTTTTGACATTGAAGGGCCACCATATTTTGTTTCATAGTACCGAGAAACAGAAGCTACACACATTACACGATACATATATTCTAATGCTTTATGAGTAACTCCAGAAGTCCAGAAGTTTAAAATGACTGTGGCTGTTGAGAAATCCTACCACAACACAGTTGTAGACTCTCCAAATGCCGCGTTTGTGGATTCAGTAATATTTTAATTTGGTGACAGAAATTCAATCAAAACGTTGCCCCCTGTAGGCAAACAAATTTCACAAAAATATTGCTGTAGAAAAAGGGAAAATCCAAGGCACTCTTCTTCCAAAACATTTAAAGAGCCTTTATTTAACTGGCTATATCATAATAGAACATTTAAAAGGAGAAGCAACCCATACCACAGCACAGACAGCCCTCTTCAAACTCTCTGATGAGCGGCATAGGCTATGGCCCACGGGCCAGAGGTTCCCAGCCATTTAGCTATTTTTTTTATAACTGTGTACATTTCACAAATGTGCACATTTCACAACTGTGTTCCATTTGTTTATTTGAGGAACTCATGTTTTGTCACTTCTTTATAGCGCAATCACACATTACAAAATCATGTATGTACCACAATGGTCACATATAGCTCTCTTAGCCATCTTAATACAGAGTATTTCAATGTTAGACCCTTTCAACAATAAAAACAAAAACAATGCTTGAACATTCTATTTGGTTCCCAATCTACTTCCTCTGCATTAAGATAACACAAAGATCCTTGATTACTAGCAAGATAGAGCAACGTAATTCGTTACTATGGGAGCAAAACGGGACAGTTCCGGTCTGCATAAGTGGGAGTGTCACCCTACGTCACTAAATAAACTTTCTCTAATAATAAGCAATAACAACAGATAAACATAATTGTGTTCACAGTATTATTGTCCATAATCATGTATGATACCAATGAATCATTCTTAAGGACATGATATGAATAATTTAATTAGTCATGTGAACCGAAGAAGCTAGCTAGCTAACGCTAGCTTAAAATGCTATACAAGTGGATGGTAGTAGCTATGGCAATACAGCTATGCGCTAACAAGTGACTAGTAGTTGAAGGACTTCGCTTAAACTTAATATACTGTTGCAAATTCGCTTGAGTATAAACTATCCACTTTAACTAATGTCAGTAGTGTTATTCAGCTAGTTGTCATTTCAAAGAAATTACACTTCTCCGCTTAAAATGTTACCTTAGCTAAGAGGCTAGCTAGCATGATAACAACCGACAGTAACTGGCAGCAGCATGGTCTAATATTAAGTTATTTTATTACAAATCCGAACACTAAAAAATTACACTATTAGGCTTGAAATGATCCCAAACACTTACAGATTATGACACAATTTTCCAAAAAACCCTCAACAAATCCAGAAAGACAAAATGACCAATTTATTGGTAAAATTCCACAAGTCTCCATTGACATTAGTGCAGCAAGGGCTTACTCTGGTCTGCATAAAGGGGGATTTCCCCCCCTCCCCCTTGCAATAATCGAACGCAGAAATTGTCGAACGTTTGCGCCTCTCGTTCCGCTTGAACCCTCTCTGGATAACATATGGAATGTTAAAAAGGAAGTCTTGTGGGGCCAACTATGATGCTGATAATGGAACTCTCTTGAAAGGGTCTATATTCATTCAATAAGTCAATACATGAATAAGCACATTCAGTATCAAGCCAGACTGCCAAACTGGAGAAAACACAATTGCAAAGATACCACAAAGATCTGTGCACAGCCAATTGTAGTGATGTGGAGTATGTGTGTGAGTGTGAGTGTTTGAGTGTTAGTGTACGTATTGGCCAGTTTGCCTCGGGGGCCGGATCAAACTCTTTGATGGGCAGCATACAGCCCGCGGGCCGGAGGTTCCCCATCCCTGCTCTAATGCATTTAGAGGCCTACTGTAATCACATTAAGACAACGGGTTAAGTTACACAGACAATGACCCTTTCTTCTAGTGACCATTAAATGTTCATCATCTTGAGGACAGAAGGAAGGAAGTGATCATCACTTCTGATCTTATTTCAAAACTTACTGTGAACCTGAATTGCATGACATGAATACTTTTCCATTTTCACTGCGGTAATGTATCCCACACAAACATATCCCCATCATGTTTCAATACAAAATGCATCCCCAAACAACAAAAACAACACGTGTTTAAAATAGTATACTAGCTGACAACATGAACTCATCCCCTCAGATGAGTGGGAGGCACTCACAGTTTTTGTGCATTTGTTGCCTTCTCGTACACAATCCGCAGTTTGTAGTGAAAACAAATCTGTTAGACTCTGATGGACAGCCTGTCTCTCTCACACAACAACAGCTTGGACTCTCTAGCATCTCTCTCTGGTCCTAGTGTTCACACCCACCCTGAGGTGTTATAGCCCTCAGCAGCTCACACCAAGAAAAACTGAAACAGGAAAAAAACAACGACAACATCTTGTTCATGTCTTACTCTTTCATACTATCATCAACACTGCCATGCAGCATCATCATTTCACACAAATTGGTCAATATATATATATATATATTGACCAATTTGTGTGAAATGATGCTGCATGGCAGCATATACATATATTAAAAAGTGTTTTAACGAAGACTAGATAATACAAGGCATGCTCTACCAAAAGGCTAAGCAAAGGATTGGGTCATAATATGGTCAAAAGGATTGGTAACAATAACCGTTTGGCTCACTGCATATTTACAACATATTCATACTCACAAATGCAGTGAATCAGTGTAATTCAGTACAATTCAATTTAGTCAATTCAGTTGGATTTCACTGAAATGGTCTGTCTGTGCTGTCTTGGATAGAGTTGGTGCAAAGCATTTCTGTTTAACCCAGTACATTTCATGATGAATAGACAGAGGAACCACATAGGAATAAAATGCTTCCAGATGTCAAGTCTCACTCTCTGTCTCTCCACTCTGTCTGCCTCTCTCTTTCCATCATTCTTTCTCCGTAAATTGTAAATCAGGTATAACTACTCAAAAGAATGTAGGGTGTTGGCCAGTTCAATTTGCTGTCATTTAAAATCCATTGGTGTTTGGATTATCTGCATACACAAAACTCTTGCTATGCTGGAATTCCAGCAAATAGCCACTCACCTTTTAAACTCAGACAAATACATTCCAAAGAAAGTTTCTTATCACGTCAACCAGACTATGAAAGATGACAATCTACCAGGAAAGAAACTACATTTTAAACATTCAAATGTAGCTTTCTTCATACAACAAATACAATAAATACAACTTTTTTCTGAATGTCTTTATTTTAGATAGATAGATAGATAGATAGATAGATAGATAGATACTTTATTGATCCCCATGGGGAAATTCAATTTTTATCGGCAATGCATACAATGTAATATGTGTCCTTTAGGTTCTTGAGGAAGTCTATGTGGCTTTTCTTAATGCATCCTTAAACTTATCATATACAGGAGTAAACTCCATAATACCACTTTCAAACATTGCTCCAAAGGACATGAGATTATGTCTGATTCCCTAGGCTAAAGGTAATTTATTTTGCTTTATCCATATAGTTATTGACATGAAAATACATGGCATGATCATCTTCGAGAGACAGTAAACACTATCTTATCAATTAAAATAACTCCAGCTAATGCATTATTTTTTCTTATATCATTTCAGATTAAATTAACTATCATTTAAGATATGTAGGCTATAATGAGTGTGGTGCCTCCATCCAGAACAGTTGTTACTGATCATCAAATGTCTTTTGGTGCTGCCTAGGACACTTGCAAAGGTATATATTGACCGTATCCAAAGGGCACACTATGTACAGACTGCATCTGCAACACTCGTGAAAGTGCTCATTACTCCAGCCCTGCACCACAGCGGCGTGCCTGGAGAGAGCTGCACTGATGCTCTATCACTTGCTATTACTCGAGCAGTAACTGCTTGGGCTGTGGAAGAGCTAGCGTGTGTACGCAGAGGCAGATCAGGTGAACATTTGTCAATAACTTTGACAATAAACTTGGTCAATTTCTTGAATCTTAAACCACATTCATTCATTCATTCATTCATTCATTCATTCATTCATTCATTCATTCATTCATTCATCCATTCAAGTAATCATGAATTCCTTCCTTCCTTCATGAATTCAGTCGCTCACTTGGTCAGTCACTAACCAGTAAAAGAATGAAAAATAACCATGCTTAAGTTATGTGATGAGTGAGTCAGAAACTTAGTCATGCAATCGGAGCATTAATCTGTCAATGAATCACAAGATTCTGAGCACCAGTGGTTGGATTTGGCATTTTGTCTTTTATTCTGAGAAGCTACGCGCTTATACCAAATCCCTCTGAGATTTGGAAATCTAATAGCCTGTTCAGTCAAAGTGAGGCGCCTTGCTGCAGACCAGTGTTAGATTCCCCTTGATAATGGAGTCGTTAAGAAGACCAATTCAATGGACAGCTAACCTCTCCCCTGCTGCTTCCTGCTATTAATAGCCTCTATTCTCCTTGAGAATGGAACAAGACAGAGGTCGGGCGAACCTCTGGCTAGGGTGCAGTGCAGTGCGAGTCGCCCATTTTGCGAGGCACATTCCATTATTGCAGGTTCACAGACAGAAGGACAGGCGAGAAAGACTGTTCCGGAAGATGTAACTCTCAATTTTGTCTATTTGGCCATGGCATAGACGCGGCCCACAGTCTTTTGAATTATTTTTTTATGCAGTCAGAGATTGATTCTCAACCCGACTTTTGTCTGTAAGGTCTTCAGTGGGAGGCCTTCAAAAGCCTTCAAAAGCATCCTTGTTCTTTTGTGACTTGCTAGACTGGGTTTTATTTTTTATTCCTCCTTTAGGCAAACTTAAAAAAAGCTCTGTTGAGTTTGGACCACAGGACATATCAACACACATCAAGTTGATTAGTAGTTATTTGACAGGGACAGTAGATCAGCGATATTGATGCGATAAGGACCTTGACAGAGAATGAGTCAGAAACAGAATGATGGTGCACATAGTCCTTCATCTATTTACCTTAAATGTTAAAGACCAACATATGATTTATAGCTGAAGATATACGAAAAGAGAGTAAGTGCTTCTAATTGCCTTCTGTCACTGAAAGATACTGGAGGTTAAATCTACCTAATGATTATAATTGCAGGTTTGCAGAAAATAACTACACAAAGTTGGTGACATGACTTAAATGTATAGTGCACATCTACTTGATAGCTCCTCGAGCATGTTATAACTAGTCATTATAATCATCAGAACTAGGCCAAAAATGCATATGAATCATAGAGAACAATGTTTGGTGAAGGCAGAGACTTTCTAATGAGGAGACACAGCACTCAAAAAATCCTCCATAGAAATGCATGGGGCTAGTTTGTCACGCCAATATGGCCGTTACTACACATATCACACCCCTTCCTCGGCAAAACGTTGACATGTGAATACATTGAGCCAATCATGTGGTGTGATGTGAATACATTGAGCCAATCATATGGTGTGTTGTGAAGACATCGTGCCAATCATGTGTTGGGATTTCGCCGCTGGAGCAAGATTGGTGTCGTGAAGCCTTGCGCACGCGCATTTCTGCCGAATAGGATGCCCGACGAGTGCCCAAAAAGCGTTGCAATATGGCCGCCGAGTGGAGGGACTTGCCTAAAAGGACTTTGGTGAAGGTGAATAGTAGATAGGAATAGTCTATCAAGATGACCACACATTGTGATCCATAGTTCAGTATGTCAAATAATTATTTGGGTCTTACCTGTATAATTAAAAAATATTTACTTATGTTTTAGTAGCAATGATGAAACTGGAGGATCGCCATCATTAGCCAAGTCCAATGAATTTGAAAAGTCACAGTGACCGTATCATTGACGCTGGCAGACTAAGCCGTAATCACGTAATGAAGAAGCAGGGCCTTACGGTAGAGGCAGTTGAAGTGGTATTGCATCAGGGACTACAAGCACTAACTGTCTTGAATTCTTCCTAGAAATCTCCTCAGACTTAAAACTACTCAACTTCTTGCATCCCATTAGTCTGAAAGAGTAACCTGCATTGGCGGAAAGTACATCCCCACGCTGAAAACGATAGCTTTGGTCATGGGAGGTAAGTGTGCTCCCAAACAAAGAAACTGAATCCAGTGGGTTCTATGGCTAGTGTGTTCTTTAATATTTCAGAGAGTGAAATTTACTGACCGACTGACATCTCTATACCTGCTGACCACCATTAGCGGCAGAAATCAAAGTGATCTAAATGCAGGATAAAAACAGTGTTCTAAGACAGAGCCAGAGCCTGCCCTCATGAATTAGCTCTCCTCCCAGAGGTCATGACCCCTGGCACGGCATCACAGCAATGCCTTCATAATGCCTGCCTTCCATCACGTGCACACTGCCTGCAACCATCTCCATGAACCACTGTTTCCTATAATAAACCTTCACCTCTCCATAACAAACCTTCATCCTCGCTGCTTTACCTATGTGTGTGGAGGGGGGAGCATATTCATAAGAAGTGCAAATGTCATAGCAGCTGAGTAATTTACTCTCAGAAAGGGCATTGGCCTGGTAATTAATTCCCGGATCAAGACTGTTACTGGAGAAAGATTTGAATTGTAATATCAGGTGTAGGTGTGCATGTGTGCGCGCATGTTTGCGCTGCACCTTGTCTAAGGTGATATGCCATTATTATTCATGCAACAAGAGTTGTGTTCCTGCCTGTGTTCACACCTGCTTGAATTTTCATTTATACTCATTTGCAAATGTATAAGCACTTGCTGTTCTTTTATTATTATTTATTATGATTTATTTTTTGCTGTTAACACTTTTGGAAAGGTGCCAATTCATCTCTCTTCCCAATGCCAATGCCCCCCCCCCACACACACACACCCCCTGTGGTTGGTTCTCTGGCAAGACACACGGGTGCTGACTGCTCCCTGTATCACTTGCTGTGCTCCAGCAACTCTGAGGCAAGCCTGATGCATAATTAAAGAAGTCCCATTTTATCACCTCGCCAATAATGGGATGTCATTCAGCAGCTCCATTCTCACCTCCTTGCCCATCTCAGCTGCATCTCAACCAGTATACACCAACACACAAGATTACCTGGAGGAAAAAAAGAAACACTTTTAAAAGGAGAATAAATAAATGAAGTACACCTGTCTAGACTAAAACAATCTATTTGAAGCCCCACTTTTGTCATGGTATTCAAATAACCCGAGAATTAGTTAGTGCGTTCAGTCGGTTTAGGTTATCCTCCATCTTCTTAAGACGCTCAATATTTGCATCTGGCCTTGACAGGGACAATTGGCTACCAACCATGCAGATAGCATCAGGCTCATCTGATGATGGCAGGTGCTTAATAGGGGCTTCCATGAGGAGGCATGCAGGGGGGTTAATACTTCTCTGTATGGACCCTTAACCAAGGTCGCTGCTTGTCATGTGAATGAATCTGAAGGATGCTCTCACCTACATATGGTGGTGATACGATAGATAAAGACGCAGATGTTGTGTTGATCTAGAGTGCAAAAGAAATATGCATTTCTTTTGTTATTGGATAGGGTTCACAGTGGGTGTCTGTGTGCATACATGTGTGTGTACACGGGTAGGTGTGTGTGTGTGTGTGTGTGTGTGTGTGCATCATGGGGTTTCTTAGAGGGAGCTTCCTGGAACTGAGGTGTTCTTTTCATTCTGAAAGGAAACACATGGAGGTATCAATATCTTTACTGAAGCTGGAATAGCACAGCATGTCATTACAATTTGCTGAGGAAGATTGTCTTCACTTTTTAAATAAATGAATAAAATGCAACATTATTTCCACCTCTCTGCCCTTTTACATTCTACCTTTATTTCTATCCATTCTCCCATTAAGATACACACCGTTTTCTCCTGAAGTAAATGAATAAAAAAACCAACACAGAATAGATCTGCTGGCTTTTCTGAGGTATCTGGGCACTACTTCTGCTAGTGTTGCAGTATTTCCTGTGTCATGTACTTCCTACGACCATAAATCTGCCTCTGATTGATTTAATGGCACCTTTTAATGGTCTCTGGGTGCTCTAGTGCTATGGTGTGACTCATTCACTAGTGATATAAAAGCGCCGTGGCTACCTGGCCCCAGTGGGCTAACGGTATGAAAAGAATCTTAGAAATGGAACCCGAGGGAACCTACGCACTGCACACTGCATGACATCTGTGTCTGCCACGCACTCTTGCCCATGATCACAGCACACAGCGCACATGCACACACACAAACACACGCACGCACACAGACACACACACATGTAGGCTATGCACACAAGTACACAACCTCACCTCCATATATACACACACACACGCAGAAACACACACACACACACACACACACACGCAGAAACACACACACACACACACAAACACACAGGATGCAGAGATTAAACAGGCCACAAATTAGCTCACCCGCGAGAGCTGACCGTGGAAGCTAATGGAGGGGGGTGAAGTGCAGCCATAATGACAACCAGAAGGTTGCAGTCACACACAGGCAGGGGAGAGGAGAGGAGAGGAGGGGAAAGGAGGAAAGGAGAGGAGGGGAGAGGAGGAGAGAAAATGAAAGGAGAGGAGGAGAGGAGGGGATTGGAGAGTAGGGGAGAGGAAGAGAGGAGAGGAGAAAATAAGATGAGGGGAGAGGAGAGGGGAGGAGGGGAGTGGTACACTCTGTCCATATGAGCAGCATGGACGTCTAATGCACCTCCTCCATTATACGCAAACAACATGGTTAAGGAGGTATGACGTGAGGAGGAACAAGACCAGGACACAAGACCATTGATTATTTTATATATAACACAGTACACTGTAAGAAGACTTACTGACCACCCTTTTAAAAAAAATCAACTCATTCATATTGCCCATATTCCCTATGCATTTTTGCTACTGTAAATTGATAAACAGTACATAACTACAGTACAAAAGAGCCGTAATTTCCCCACAATGCTTGGCGGTTGCCAGTAATGTACTGCATTTAATCATTACAGTATGTCAATGCCCTTATTGCAATACTGTTAGAATTACGAATAATCGTTTCAGTGTACAGTTACGTGTCATGAAAAGATTCTGGGGGTTGTCCATTGTCCTTTTTCAGTGACAGCATGAATATTTTGATGAAAAAGAGTGTCACAAAGGACCAGTTTAATTTTCTTTCTCAGTGTTGAAAGTGCTATCTGTATAGTCCAGATAGCTTTATTTTGCAGTTATCTTGTGTGTTGAATATGTGTCCTCTTGAAGAATTTCAGATGCTTATAATTTGCAGTAAGATTATTCACATATGAATCATAAGCCTACTCTGGTATACATCAAAACAGTGATGTTTCTCAGTAAAACAATTCACATATAAACCCAAGGTCATGAATTACACTATGAATTACAATAACAGTGAAGTAACAATCCATTCTTCAGTACAGTATGTGTGTGTATTGTCATATAGATATACCACTCAATGCTTCACTCTTACATGATTACCATCACTCAGTCACAGCACATTTTCAAGGTTGTATTTGTTTTGCTGCATTGCACATTTTGTGTTTTGGTGTTTCTGTTCTGTCAGATATTATCAGTGTGCTGTTTTGTTCATTTTTTTATATTTTCTGGTGCTATATAGAGGGATGGGCAGTGTTTATGATACATGTATTATGATTATTATATATAATAAAATATAAAATATCATAAAATATGTATTTCAAATACAAAATAGTATTCTGTGATTTGTATTTTATTGGGTTGAACAAACTCGCTTCATATTTTGTATCAAAGTACTTTATAGGTGTGTATTTTTGTAGTTTAAAAATACTGGCAAATATTTTTGGTAAAACCAATACTTTTGGTGATGTGATGACATCATAAAAGTACAAAACAATGAATGTAGCCTCTGTCTGGTGCTGACTTAGTAATTTGCATCAGATTCAGAAAGATGATCCAGTTCAAGATGAGTAACGTGTAGGTTGCTCACACACACAGTACACTCCCTCTCACACCAACCTCAAGTTTCTTGAGAACTTTAATAATCAGATTCTTGAGAACTTTAATCATCAAATCGGAACACATGGAACCGGTTATGTGGTTGCCCTGCAACATTGCTCAAAAAAGTTGCCCCAAGTATCACCTAAACCTAAAGCAACATGATGAAAGAAATGTTGACTGTTTGTAGGTTTATGGCATGTCTCGTAGGCAGAGAAAAGCTGTTGCTTTCAAACACTTCAGATGTTCACAGAACACTTCACACACCAGATCTATCTTAATCCACGTAATCAACAGAGTCAGTGTACTGATGAAGGAATAGATTAAGTAGACATGATATGGAAGGTTTGCAAAGTGATTTCATGCTCCCTTTAAAACAACTTTAAAGTAGGGGTGTTAAAACTCGTCACTGGGCTAGATTTGTTAGAATGAGACCTTGTGGTAGCCGTAATGGTCATTATCATTTTTCTGCATGGGTGTCAGACTGTATACTCCCATACTATCCCCACTTCTGAGCAAACAAGTACAGATCATGTACTGCTGTCATATACTGCTCTTTCTCTCTTGAAATACTCTACTTCCATGTCAGTTTTGAGGATGGTTATAGTGAATTTATCATTCAAGGGTAGAAAAGAGCAGCACACTCTGGCTCCAAATGAGAGGCAAGGGCGTAGGGTTGGTGTCAGCTTTGGTAGGGACATACATGCTTAGTTTAAGGGAAACAAATTATTGAAAACTTTAAGACTCACCAGTTTCTACTGTACTACAGAAAGGCAAAGACTACTCTTTATATTCTTGTCCATTTTCCAAATCACAATGAGTACTGCAAGTGCCCTCTCACAGTTTATAAATGGTACAGTAGCCTAGTGGGAACCGGATAACTCCGCAATCTCCTATAGCCTTGTCTTTGTTGCCTTCAAATTTTCCTTACAAAAGTTTCTTACATTAAAAAGGAGATAACAATTGTCAACAATGACAAGCCAGTTGGAACCTGTCACTATCTCCCATTTGTGTGCGGTCAAGTTGAGTTCCCAATTAAATGGAGTAGTGTAACTTTCAAGTAGATATGCTGCATAGTAGAGATTGAGAGGACCCAAAAATCATTTTGTTGGTGCATTTTGACATTGTAAAAGTTCTCTAGGGTGAGTGGGGACAAGTCACCATGGTCCCTATGCAAACCTACCCCCATGATGAAGGCCTTCATCAGATTTTTCAATCAATTTAGCATATCATAGAAATGTGAATTTCCTTTTTTTTCCCTAATTTTCCCTTCCAACCCAAAACATCTGGGGGGCCATATGAAACCTGCTGGCAGGCCTCATCTGGCCCCCGGGCTGTTTGACACCCCTGTTTTAAAGAGTATTTTTAGTATTTTCAAAATACAAAAATACAGCATTTTATTTTGATATATGGCATGGCTACTCTATTTTGTAGTTTATTTTGATGCACTTTAAAGGGTAGGGTATTTGATATTTTATTTTAAAATACAATTTGATGTATTTTGCCCATCCCTGGATATGTATACCTACTTTATTGCAGAGTATGGTTAGTCGCTGATTTTCTGATAATTGTGATGAATATCTTTCTACGGTAGATTGAAAACTTTGCAGAACCCATAAATAGAAAACATCACAAATGGATAGAGTATATACTTATCTTTTAATTACATTGCTTTGTCATTGGATAGCAGGTTGCAGGAGGCTGTACATTTTTCTCCAAGTAACACAACATTCATTGAGAGACAACACACAACAGAGAGGGGGGGTTGCCTGTGGTTATTGAAGGCTCAGAAGGTTCCAGAAGCTGTCATCACACCTCCCAGCATGGCCGGTACACCCTGCCCACCATGCACCTCATGGTGTCCCTGCGCAGGACGGACAGGTTGGGGTTGGGTTCCTGGTTGGTGTCCCTTCGCTCGGCAGTGGCCAGGTGCGGAAGGGCCCCCCTCTCCAGGGTCCTCAGGGTCCCCCAGAGGGACGTGTCGCCCACAACGATGACTCTGGGTCCTCCGGCGTCTCTGCTCGTCTCGCCCGCTTCCTCGTCCAGCAGCTGCGCCAGGATGTCCTGCTCGGCGCTGGAGTCTCCGGTCCGTCCGGCAGGGGATGCTGATACCGTCAGTAGGTGGCACTCGGACAGCAGAGCAACAGAGAGTAGCACTGAGATGATGGAGATCTTCATTCTTCGGGCTTCGTCTGTTTGGAGTCTTCTGGAGCTTAGCCTTGGTGGTGCGATGCTTCGGTTGGTGGTTTGGTGGTGGCTCTGGTTTCTCTTTTTGTTGCCTTGATCGCTTTGCCGGGTGATGATGCCCCCAAGCTGACCAACCATCTCTTTTATATGCTCTTGGGTCCGGGATTTGCCACGTTTGCCACTGATGAGGTGTCTCGAGTGTGCTGATGAACCTTTTGTGTGATAGAAATTAAACCCAAAAATCCCTTGAAGTGGCGGATGACACGTTAAGAAGTCCTGAAGTGTATTGTTTGGTGGAAAATTAATTATGTTTACCAGCATACATGGCTGGTTGCCTCCTCAGGCCAAACACTGCATTACCGAATGCACAGCATGAACGAAACCATTTCCCCTTCCTTGCCCTTCAAGACAACAACCAAGGATTACACACCTGCTGAGTGACCAGTAGATAAAGGACACACAGGCACATGCCACGTCTCATAAGGACCACACTAGGACGTATCTTATTTTCAAAGACATTCCAGATTTTATATATATATATATTTATATATATATATTAAGATTTATATTCACTCTTAGTAAATGTGTACACATACATAGTAGAAAAGAACCTCGTGCCCACCAGTGCATGAATGCTGTGGACATACTATTCTTCATCATTTGGTGTCCATTCTTAAATTCCATTGCATGTATACTTATGGTTAGTAAAAATGAGATGCATGCATGCCAGAGTCAAGCCAGGTTCACATGGCCACCATTTCCAGCATACTTTAGGTCATCTGCTTTCCCCTGACTCCACCCTACATAACTTGTCTTATGGTTTTGCAGACGTGTATACCACTGGTTTGAACCCTGTGGGATTTCTCTGGATATGCAAATGTGAGAACAGTGGGAAAAAAATCAACAGTTCAAATTCAAACCATCTGTTTTCTCTTCATACCCTTAAAGAGATGATGATGATGAGGACGATGTTGATGATGATGAACTGATCTGTGAAGTCATGTGCTCTGGTTGGGAGATGGACTTAAAAGGAGATACAAAGCGTTTTCCCAGAGCTTGTGATGGATCGTCCTCCTGAGTCATACAGCTCTTGCGTCAGAAATGTTGAAATAGGACACTTCGTCTTCCAAACGCAATATTTGAGTAACGCTTACTGTCTGGGTATAAATACAGCGCTTCAGGTGCCATGTTTGTTTATGCAGTCGTGAATCAGCTCATTGAAAGGGCTGTTATCAGTTTCCATGTGTAGCTCACAAGAATCTGGGCAAGACATTATTTGCTGTGTGTGCCAGCTTCGTCTTCATCTTAACCATGTTAAATCATCTGTGGTTATTTGTTTTTAATATTTCATTTTTTTTATCACAAATGCATTGTATGAATATTAGTTCTCTTTTTTATTTATTATGTTTTCATGTTTTTTTTTTAGATATTTTATCAAATCGGGCAATATTGTATTTTTATCACACGCAAATTGAAGGCTTTTAAAAATGGAAGAACCATTAATTAAATTGTAAATTTAAAATATTTTGAACAAAATATTCCAGCCACAAAAATAGACATATTAAAAACTATTTTTTTCTAATATTTTCTCTCTCTCTCTCTCTCTCTCTCTCTCTCTCTCTCTTTCAAACAACAGACATGTATTTATGTGCTTTCTCTCTCTCGTGTGAAAATGATCTGTTGAAACATCCAACCACATTCAATCCATCCAATTAAAAGAAATAAATGTCAGGGAGCAACTCTGGAGGTTTCCAGAGCTGACTGCCATAACTGCCACCTTATACGTCCTATTACTCCCCGAGTGAGCTGAAGGAAGCTGAATTTATTAGACAGTTGGAGATGATCAGAGAAATTTGCATAGTTTATCTCCGCAATTAAAAACTTTAAGTTCAGCACACTATGTAGAAGAGTTTTAAATGACAAAAATAACTGGAGGTACAACAAGCCCACTTAGACACAAGGTTCATTTGGTTCTCATGTTATCAAATAGGTCCCCCTTCCTTTTTAGTAAACAGAAGATGAGAAGATTGTGCAGAGTTTTTTTTGGGGTAAATCTCCAACTCCTGCTGCTTCTCCCTTCTTTTCAGAGACTGTGACAAGCGTCCATTTATGTATGACAACCAAGTCCTACAGTTTGGTCTGGAACAGAGGGAAAGAAACAATTAAGTAGACAACTGACTCTATTTCTGGAAACACACATTCCCCCACTTCCTTGTCAAAATGAACCCGGGTGGCCACCGCAGTGGACATAAAAAGTAACATACATCAACAACCTGTCAATGCGCATGAGATCTGAGGATTTGCCGTCCACCGCAGCACTGTGGAGTCCACATCATTTGTGACAGATTGCACTTTTCCCCCTCTTCTTATCTCAATAATTATTTCCCTAAAATAGTCTCTCTTTCCTCCCCACACAGATTCTGCATTGTGTTAGTATTAATCATACGACTGTGATCCCACAAACCTTTGAAGAAAGTTAAGTCTTTGATGCCCCTGCTATTTAGAGTTTTGATGCAGTTGGTATGTCATCAGCTGTAAGCAGGCACAGAAAACAGTGAGTTAAAATGAATCATAATATATAATATTGTATTGTCTAAGGCGGCCTTCACACTGGGTCTGTTTAACTGGACCGTACCCGAGGCTGGTCTCCGTTCACATTAAATATTTGTATGCGGACCCGAGAGTTCTAACAAACTGTACACCAGACCACTGTTTTTTTAGGGCACATTCACACTAGATTCACACTTTGGTCCGGACCTGAGTTTGTTTGGACTGATGGTTCAGTGATTTTAGCTCATGTGAACGCAGTCTACCGAACCTGGGTGCGGACCCGGGTTTGAATGCTATCTGTCCAAAACCAGGAAATAAACTGGGTGCGGACTGGCCCAGAACCGGGTTTGGTAGACTGTGTTCACACTATCAAAAATCACTGAACCACCGGTCCAAACTAACTCTGGTTCTAAGTCGTCTGTTTTCCTCCACTTACAATTCTGTAAAGTTGTGCCACTACTTTGAAAAGCCATTACTCTCTAGAAATTGCTCATATTTATCATAAATACATCACTTCTAGTTTAACTAGTTAGCCTATTACTCCTGAAGTAGAAGTACTGTATGTGTGTTGTTTATCTACAACAGTTCACAATTACCACCATTAGTTTTGAAAATACGCAACAAAATGACTTGCAACAAGTCCTGCTGTGACATTCCTCAGGAGGTAAGCGAGCTGGTTCACTTACACAGGGGAAAATGTCACACTAATTTCAGGTAATTGTTAAATTTGTTCCTGTCATCCTACCAAGTAAATGTCAGCCATTACAACCTGACCGAACACTGTCCCCCCTCAGATATTTACATGAAAAAACCTGAAGAAATAGTCTGCAAATGCCACAGTGGATTTGGACATTGTGGTGATGTAGATAGGCCACTTAAGTATTTTTTTTAGGGGGGTGGAGGGTGGAATTCACCCATTTAACATTAATGTTCTGACCCTTTGCTTCGTCACGGATCACACACACCACAGGCAACTCTCTACACACGTACACCATTCACGCTTGTAGTGTACCATTTCAAAAACAATTACCTTTAATGGGTCGAGATGCTGGCTGAATTGCCCAGTTTATTTCGCTATTTTAGTGCAAGTGCAGTGACCTCCCAGTCTGACCAGATGGGAAAAGGCACCGGATCATTTCCTGACAAAAACACATCTCTATAGCCATAGCGCTTCCCAAAAAAGGTCTTGGCATTTTAACAAACAAAATATTTTTAGACTCTGGTACTCGGTATAAACTCTATGTCAGTTGAGAGAGCTGATCATGAATCATAACATCCTTATAGATGCAGTAGCTGTGATGATGTGAGCTTTTAGGCAGAATACATGTTTCGAGTGTTTCACAGAGGGCTAAGTACTTTCTCCTGTCTAATTTACTTCCATGTCTCCAGTGTCCCGCTGTTCTGAAAAGTAGAGTACATGTCTCATGGAAAACCAGATCTTCAATCAGAGCATGAGGCTGAGGGTAAATGCCCTAAAGAGCTCAATTCTTTAGACGGCTACTGCAGGACATCACTATGATAAATGTTCTCTTTTTTTCTGCCAGTATAGTGGAAAAAATAATTATGGCCTGAGAACGGGGTCTGAGGCAAGACGATGTCAAACCGCTTAGGAAGCTTCTAATCCTCATACAGTAATAGTAAGTTTGGAAAAATGTCCATTGGATGAATGATGCACCAAATCTTAAACTTTACATGTAGGTAGACCAATTTCATTTACCTGGAAAGGCAAGTCTAGAAATACTCATGAGATTCATTTTCACATCTCCACTGCTTAACACACAACATTTTTTGTAACTAACAAAAATGTTATTCAGTTTCAAAAGCTGGAAGTAAGGAAGGCATAGCAGTCAGTGATGTCCACTATACTTTCACACAGAGCCAACTGATAATTCAGTCCCAGCGGATCACCATGAATCACACCATGGGCGAAACCTGCAGACAGCTAGATTGATGTGACACCCACATTTAGAAGATGACTGGAAGGGGAGCCAGGAAGGGAGGAGGGTTAACCATTTCACGGAGCGCCCAGACGCTATAGCTGCATGGGAACGTTGGAATTCCCCGCCAACCAAATGTTTGGGTTCTATGTGAGGTATGGAAAACATATGAATGCTGACCCGTGTATATGTACAGAGGTGTTGTGGATATCGTTGTCACAACACAGTGGAGAGTGTTTGGATGTCTGCGGCTGTGTGTGTGTGTGTGTGTGTGTCACTCTGTGTGTGTGCCAGTTTGTGTGTGTGTGTGTGTGTGTTTGTTTGTCAGTCCGTGTGTGTGTTTGTTTGTCAGTCCGTGTGTGTGTGTGTGTGTGTCAGTCCGTGTGTGCCAGTCTGTGTGTGTGTGTGTGTGTGTGTGTGTGTGTGTGTGTGTGTGTGTGTGTGTGCGTGCACGTGTGTTTGTCCGTGTCCACCTGCAGGTGTTTGCTTGGTGATGCCTTGTTATACGAGGACAGCTGGGCACCACATGTGGCCCGTTTCAGGGTCCACAGACTGAGGATGGAACAGTTGGAGAATCTGACCACATTCGCTCACGTTGTCTTAATCCATCCATTTCAAATAAACAGCCATGGAACAAATGTCTGCTCTAGTCTGAATGAATGGCATTGAGAAGGTCATTGTAAATGTAATATGGAAAATTAATGTAATGCATATCATCATTACATAAACATAACAACTGCTAATAATCTCTTAGTGACAATCAATGCAAAGTGAAGATTATTCTATATTGGGCTCATAAGTGTCTTAGTGTCGTAAGAAATGGTAAGACATAGTACATTGATAATTGATAAAAAAGTGAGTTCATGATCAGACCTTAATTCAGCACCAACGTGTATCAATGTGATGTTGCTTAAACTCTTTTCTATTCGAGCAATGTGGTATGGATTAAACATCCGAATTTAGTTAAGCTTCATGAGCTACCACTTATGAGATCATTTCATAAGAGATGAAAATGATTTAGCGTGAACATTATCAGTGGGGTATTTTGGAACAAGTGAGGACTCCCGCAGGCTGTAATTACTGCCATATAACACAGCACAAGTACTACCTGTCACTACCGAGAGCTTGTGCCCAGCCACGTTCATATTTTAGCTGCAGCTGATTCTCAACTGTGAGAACTGTAAGGGAGGGTAGGCATCACCCCATGATGTAATTTACAGAGAAGTGTCTAAAAGATGAGACCATGACTCCACAATTATTCCGGTCCCACTGACATACACAAAATCGCTTACTAAAGCGACACGTAGGAATTGCGTTATATAACGTCATTGTTCTGTCCATACCAGGAACATGAGCTGTCATGAACAATAAGTTCCGGCTTGCGAAAAAGTTCCGGATGACGTAATAATCACGTTCCGATCAGCTGTTAATTTCTAGGTGAATGTCTCTTAGAATCTTCCTGAAACACTGTCTAAACACGTATGAAAAAGGGAGAATTTAAGTCGTCAGTGCGAAATAGATAGCCTATATTGTACACTGTATAGGGGAGAAGATGGAATATGTATCTGGTGAAATAAAATTAGCCCTGACTCTTTCGTTTTAAGGTTTTATTGAGCGCCACGCAGCACGTCAAACTTGTAGCCTATTTTACCGCGTCTGTGACCAATATAAGCTAGCCTAGGCCTACTTGGGGTTGTCTGAAGCTAACTATCTGAAGCTAGGCCTGCTTGAAAACACTGAAATAGCCTTGGCTACTGTTATGTTGGATATTGAGTTTCGTTATAAATGTATCTTAAAGATAGGCTACAAATCAGTTCGCTAAATATGCTAACCTGTTCGTAGGCTACTTTAGGCACTGTTCATCTTCCTCGTCCACATTATTAGTCAAACTCTCAATACCCGTCATAACGTAAGCTACATTTCCAGTTGGCTACTCAGTTGGCTTCAGATAATCACAAAGTGCCTTTATGTCGCTTATGGGAAGGAAGACAGTAACAATGTTGTCCTACCTCATAACGAAGTTCGGCCTTCTGCATTTTATCTCAAAACACAGAGACTAAACGTCATCTTTGCAGTATACAAGTAATGGCAAATGTGGTGTTCAGATGGTTACATTTGCGTCAGCAAAAAAGTTGGGGAAGCATTGATTTTGCAAGGTGCTAGTCTAGTTATTTCACACTGGAGTTGGACTACAGCAAAACTATCTTAGGAAGAAATCTGTGTTCATATAGTGTCGCACATAAACTCAATCACTAAGGTATCAGACGCTTTAGTATTGTGATGAAGTGCAAGACATTTTAACCTGGGTAGACTATTTCATTCAGGGCCAACACAGGTGTAGTAGTATACAGTATGCAAGTTTCTCAACATCAACAATAGTAAATACACGTACTGTTGTTAAATTCATTAGTAGGCCCACATGCATATAGTTTACTAATCCCCAGACAGCATGTGTGTAACTTAAATCATAAGACATTTGTCATGGTGCACATGGCTTATGGTGGAGCAATGGGGAGACCACACCAAAAGTGAATTTGAACAAAAAGTAATTTATTACATACATTTGGTGGAAAAAGTTACAAAGTAAGAGGGGAACCAAGTATGTAGTGCAAGTCAGCATTTGTAGAAAAAAATGAGAGCCACTGCAACACTGCCCACTCTAATGTTTCTCATGTGTCAAAGGGAATGAATAATTGCCATTAGCAACTTACTGCCAATGCAATTACAACATATTTATAAAATACACATTTTAATAAACATAAAAATAATTAGGCAAGAATTACTCAAATGTATGTTCTTTTTATTTCACAAAATAAAACCACAATTGATGTCTGGGCCAGGAGGTCCTTTTTGGCATTGGTGAGCAGGTTCAATGCATATCCTCTCCTCCAAGCTGGCTTGGTTGTGCAGGTGTTTCAGTCCAGTCCTCTTCTCAGGCAGCACCAGTCAACTAACCAACATCTAAGTTAAAACTGTTTCCCAAAACTATCATACTTACATGGTACTTTGTAAGTCTTGACCATGATAGTATCCAAAGTTCAGTAGTCTGGACTAAGGTGGTCATTACATATAGTAGCCTAACACGCGGACTGACACCTGCAAATAACAGACTTACAGTAATGATGTATGAAATCATCTCTCTCTCTTTTTTTTTGTAATTCAGGGTCATCAAGTTAATTCATTGGTTCATATAGGCTGACCTTGTAAATTAACGACTGCTTTGAATTCACTTTTAAACATTAGTCATTTAAATGTGCTGGTGAAACTGTTGTATACTCTATTGTTATTTACCCTCTATTCACTTGTTTACACCGTCATCTCTGTGGTGCAGTGCAATAAGGCTGATGATAGCCTGCGATGTGCAGCACATGACAGTCAGCTGTCCAAGAGTTCGAATCTGGATTGAAATAGTTATTTTGACTACAATATTCTCACCATTGTTTACCTATAAGTCTATCTATTATGCAGATCATATTATCCCCCCACTCCATGACAATGTTAAAATCAAAGGCTACATATTCTCAACTGACTGATCAAAAGCGTGCACCTTGTATTATTATCTGCAGATGTGTGACTTTTACTTGTGTGCACGTGGCTGCAAATTGGCTTTCAAATAATATACTTTAAAATATGGATGTATGGTGGTTAGAAGTGTATAATATCAACCAGAAACTTAAATCCGTTTATAATTATCAATTTGTACACAAATCTGGAGTTAGTGCAGTCTTTCACATGAAAATCCCCTGAAATTTTTCTACTATGCTTCCACCACAGGTCAAGAGGTGTAGTTTGTACCAGCTAACTTTACGACTAGGGTTGCAAAGGGGCGGAAAATGTCCGGTAAATTTCTGGAAACTTTCCATGGGAAGTTAAAGGAACCGTATGTAAGATTGTGGCCAAAACTGGTACTGCAATCACTTTAAAATTACTGTAGAGCGGTGTATCCCGTCCCCCTCCCCCCTGACTGGCAGAACTGGCAACCAGGATGCCGAAACACTACTGACTTCATGATTAGTAGATAGGTGGAGGGTGGCGCATCAGGCCAAAACACAGCATGACAACATCAACATCAGTTGAGGGCTGCAACTTCACTTTTTAAATGACAATATCTTGGCTGGACTACTGTTGTCAGTGATATAAGCAGGGTTCTAAATTAACACCCACCAACCCACCAAATGTGGGTTCAAATTTATTTTGGCGGGTGTTAATAAAAACTTACTAGCCAGTTTGGCCTGTAATGCATGAGGCATTACATGCATGATACATTAGGCTCTGTTCTTGGTCATATATCCCCCTGGCAGTACTTCCTACATTTCCCATGACCACTGTGCTGTAATGCTATGTGATGACGTTTCATACGCCCATTGGCTGCGCGCAGTTTGCTGTGAAACCAGCGTGTGAGATGATGGAAACGAACGGAGCGTCTACCATAGTGATGGGGACGAGACCGCCTATGCCGAGTCCGAGTCAAGACCGAGTCTTTGAAGGGTCGAGACCGAGTCGAGACCGAGTCTGTTGGTTTCCAAATACAGTCGAGTCCGAGTCAAGACCGAGTCTACGTTACGAAATATTAACGCAATTAACGCATTGTGTTTACCTATTTTCTTTGTGGGGGGCTGATGTCATGTAACGGAGGCCGCAAAACCTGAAGCAGCAAGATGGTTTATTTAATGGAGTCTATGGAGTTAGGTGAAAATGGAACGTGAGGAGCTTGTAGGCGAAAATGTTCAGTTTTAAAAAGTTGCCTGATCAGTGATCACCACCACCAGATGCACTATGCGTAGGTCACCGAGAGACAGAGGAGGGACCAACATTTAGCCAATAAATAGTAGCTGTATGGCAAACTGTTTTTCACTCATGTTAGAGAAAGTATACAATGTAAACATGCACCAACAGCATGTTACATAAAGATGATACTTTTCGGGTCCTCTCTATGAAGATCCAACTTGAACGTAGGCCCTATGCTACTCCATTTAATTGAGAACGCGTCTGAGCACGCACGAGAGAGAGAGAGAAAACGAGTGGCAGGTTCCAGCTGGCTTGTCATTGTTGATGATAATTGATATCTCCTTTTTATTAGGTCAAGATTAAACTAAATGCGGCAGTGGTTGGGACAGACTTATGGGGGCGAGAAGAGGAATGAAGCAGGGGATGAGGATATCGACAGAGAAATAGATAGATAGACATCCCAAACATGAAATGAAGTGTTTGCACTTTCTGTGTATATTTTGTGGTATGTATTCATGGCAACAATGTTAAAAGTTTATAGATTAAACTGCTGGCTTCATTAGTCCATCATGCCTGTTTCATTCGTCCCGACCGTGGAATGCTTGAAGCGACAGTAGACAGTGAGGGTTATTCAAATCATTTGTAAATATAGGCTAGTTAGTTAATTTACTCGCATTTGGCAAGGCGAGTGCATGCCTATTTTAAACCCTGTAGCATGAATGTAAACTCCTTCACGTTTGTTGTTTTGGTGTGCCACTGTTTGATAAAGAGCCTTTTACCGAATACATGTAAAACACAGAGACAAAACATCAGAAGGTCCAAAACCCAGTGAGGGAGGCTGTGTTCAACAGCCCTCCTGTTTTTCGCCTGTTTCTATGTTATGGAGCAGAGTAGAGCGGTGAAACAGGAGACAGGGAACCCTTTCCCAAAAACCACTCCCCCACCCACACCCCATTTCACCCTACGCACACACACACACACACACACACACACACACACACACGCACACACACACACGCACACACACACACACACACACACACACACACACACACACACACACACACACAAACACAAAACACACACACAGGTCCAGGAGGAGAAAGCCTCAGCTGAAGGCGTATGTGAGCCCCAATGAGCCAGCTATTAACAGGCATACCACCTCACTCCTCAAACCCTCAAACAGCTCACCCCCCTCTCTCTCTCTCTCTTCTACCTCTTTCCCGCTCCCTCTCTCACTTGCTTTCTGTCTCTTTCCCTCTCTCTCTCTCTTCTCTCTCTCCCCATCTCTATCTCTTTCTCTGTTCCTCTCTCTCTCTCTCTCTCTCTCTCTCCTCTCTCTCTCTCTCTCTGAGTGTGAGGGCCCAAATATGCAGACCAGCTGACTGCGCCGACGGTAACCGCGCCAACCAAAACACAGGGCCCTTGGCCTGGGGATTTAAAAGAAGGGGGAAAAAAGAAAGAGAGAGAGAGAGAGAAAAAATAAGAAGGAGAGCAAAAAAAGGGAAAGAAAAAATAAATAAAAATGACCCCTGCTAAGCGGTAGAGAGCAGACAGTGATCCACACATATGCCTCATTCGGCCCCTCAGTAACATTACAACAACCTCTCAAAGACATACTTGCTTGAGGGGAATACTCTTCAGGCCAGTTTGGTGTTGTTACAGCTAGGTAAACACAGAGTTCAGATCTAACAGTGATGAATGGCGCACACTAACTAACTAGCACCAATTGAATTATGTAGTTCAAATGATGTGAGAATAGGTGTTTACAGTAAAGGGCTGGGAGTGTCAAATCTGGATTTCTGTTCTCTGTTTAAAAGTTACAGGGTTTCTTGCAGAGGCAGAACATAGCCTATTGCTGCACCTCTTTAGGCTCATAGGTTTTATTCCTTGGACAACCAATAGGTCAAGAGAAGATCCGGTCCTCAATCTGGCAACATTCTGGTTGGGGAATCCTGGAGCTTTATGTCTGTGCCTGAAATCTTAACCAATTCCAGAGGGGAAAAAAACGACTAACCCGCTTATTTATAGCAACAATCAGTGTACCGTGTGTGTATTATTACTATTATTGGATGGTTGTCAGTCTTAGCAGCACTGCTATTTGGTAGACTAATAAAACTCAAATCAGATGCACCTCAGGCATTTTTAAATGGCACCAGAACATTGCATTGGAAAGGGTTGAATATTTGTTGATGTTGCGTCGTAATTCCTTTATTCTTGAAGAAACAAAATCACTAACTTCATAGTCTGGTAGTTGGCAAATGCAAATGGAATTCTGTAATATGATTTAAAAATGGCACAAATTGAGCGCAGAGGGAGCTCTCTTACATCAGTCCTGTGGCTGCCATTCAGGTCATGCTGACCCCAATTTATATCCATGCAACCAAGTGAGCGATAGACTTTAAAAAATTAGGTCGAAACAGACATGGCGTTCATCATACACTATCAAAACTCACCTCCTGTGTAAAAAAAAACACATGAGGGTGCTTATGTGTTATGGGTTGATCACCTTATAGCCCCCATAGATCATTCTTGCTCTCAATGTTGGGGACTGACAACAGCACTTATATGTGTAGATGCGCAAGATACTATATATTTCACCCATGAGAATTCTTGGAATGGTAATATAAAATATGCAGCTGCACAAATACTTGAAGACAATAAAGTAATATAAGGGCATTATGGTTTCTAAGAAAAGGGAAAAGAGTTCCACAGACATTCTTGGGATCATAACCAAACCTGCCTCTCATCTCTCTGTATACTTATCTATATATCAATTTACCATGTCTATAAAATATCGATGATTAATTGTCTGCGTGAAAAGCTACACCACATCACATCTGCAAACAATACATCCACCATGACAGGCCGATAATGGATGCTAACATTACATACGGTGGACATCTTGTCTTTGTTAAAAGGGTTCTGCTTTAATACTGATAAATTCAACCTGGAGATCAATACAAAAAACAAGATATTTGGTGGACCTGTTGTGCAGAATAACATGTTCAATATTCAGCTGGGGAGTTCAGGTCTCTGTGAAGTCAGGGGCGTATCAAGCTTTTTAAAAGTGTGGGGGTTGTGGGATAGGAAAATGAAACAATCTTGCCAAATTATAAATAACTCCCTACAGGGACGTTGTAAGTATTTTCTGAGAGGGGTGCGGACTATATTGGTGTCCGGCAGTTTCTACCCTGAAAAAATTGAAATTCTGATTGCTAAACACACCATTTTAATGCAGTTTATGGACAGAAGAAGCAGCCCCTCATACTGTATGTGTGGCTCATGTGACATGTAGGCCTACATGATCTACCTATCACTTCACTATTTGACACTACCCTACATGGAGACATATCTCATGTTATAAATCAAGAAATCATTTCAGAAATTATGTTTTGTGCATATGGGTTAGCAGGCTACAATAAATTGCCCTAACAGACAGCAGCCTAATTTCGAGGTATCACTAATACCTAAATAAATATAATAATAAAGAATACAGAACTGTAAGCTCAAATTCAAAAGCGTTTGAAGTCTACCCAAACATATGCAAAGGGAATATAAACTAGATGTACCGCATAGCGGTACAAAATATGACCGCCGCTTAGTCCTGTACATCCGTTCCGCGAAAATAAATCACACTTCAATTTGTCTCCATATTTTACTCCATCCCCCACTCTTGAAACTTTTGTGTATGCTTGTTTGGCATGCCTGAGTGTGTGTGTGCGGCTGCATAGAAAGTAGCCTACTGGTGCTGAAAAGGTGAATAGATTGTAGAATAGCCAAAGAAGATGTAGCATTGTTATAAAACCTTTAAAATCTCTAAACAATCACAAGTAGGGCAGTTCATCACAGTTCATCCATTGCAACTGGATTGATGAAAGGTCACTTACACCTGTAGGCTACATTGTATTTGGGAAAAGCAAAAGGTATCAGCATAATGTTATTTATTTATGTATTTATTTATTTATAAACAAAAACATCTCTGTCAGTTCCGTTTTCAACAGCTATCAAAAACAAAGGTCATTTTTGGATGGATGGATTTTTTGTGAATATTTCTTCTTCTACATAAGATTTTAGTCATCTTTAGTTCATGTAATACTTATTGTCAATGCACAAATTAAGTAACAGTAGTCTGAAACGTTATTGTTAATGCACAAATTAAGTAACAGTAGTCTGAAACGAAATGCTGTTTTACATCTAACCAGTGGTGCAAATAACTGACATGATGAAATGCGTCGCTAGACTGTTCATACGCATTTTAACGGGTCAAACTTGAAGAGCTGTTGTCCGTTATTGTTCGTGCAAATATAGGCTGATTCATGTTCCCTTGCATTGTGTAACTGAGGTCCATGGCTAGTCCGATAATTTATTTATGCTTAAAGCCTGAGACAGAGTATATAGTTTAAAAGTTGAATGTAGATAGTGTAATGGATGTTGATAGACAGAAAGTTGAATGGATGTTGATAGGCAGATAGCTTAATGGATGTTGATGGATAGTTTAATGGGTGGATGAGTGAATGGTTTGAAGAGGATGAATGGATAGAAAGTTGGATGGAATGTGCCTTATATCCTTGTAGAATGGAGAGACACAGAGAGAGTTGGCCTAGTTAAGCAGAAAGCAGTTGATACAGGTGCAATCAGTTTAACTGGCCTTTTGATGGGTCCTAATAGTGAGCAGCTGCGTTGATACAGGTGCAAATCAAGTTAATTAGTCCATTGTGATGTCATAGTGCTAATGCAAAGTCTATGGGGAAAAATAACGTGTCCTTTTCAAGACCTACGTTACAAAGTTTTAACGAAGTTTCTACGTTAAACGGTTAAGGCTGAATTAGACGCAGAAATTTGGTGGGAAGAATAATAATAACTAGAAATGCAATTCCAAGGAATTACCAGTGCATGAAAAAGCTAAAGTTGTGATGTAAAATATCATGTATAGTTAAAACAGATAATACAGAGATGGTTACTACGGTGATGCTAGGATAGACATGGTGGTTGCATAGCTTAATAAAAGTTGATAGTTTAAAAGTAGACTGTTTAAAAGCTGAATGTAGATAGTTTAAAAGTTGTTGATAGACAGTAGATAGTTTAAAAGTTGTTGATAGACAGCTAGTTTAATAGATAGTTTAATGATAGTTTAAAAGAAGACCGTTTAAAAGTTGAAGGTAAATAGTTTAAAAGTTGTTGACAGACTGGAAGTTGAATGAATGTTGATATTCAAATAGTTTAATGGCTGTGTATAGGTAGATATTTGACGATAACTGAAAGTTGGAATGGCTCTAATGTTTGCTAGCAGTTATGCTAAGATTTTTAACTATGCTAACCATGCTACTTAGCTAATGTTTTATAGCAGTGCTAGCAATGCAAACATGCTAACCATGCTACTTAGCTAACTTAACTTACATTTTCTAGCAGTTTTGCTAAACATGTTAACTATGTTAACCATGTGACTTAGCTAACCAAGCTTATCATTTTAGTAGTTATGCTAACTATGC
Organism: Alosa alosa; assembly: GCF_017589495.1. Lineage (NCBI taxonomy): Eukaryota > Metazoa > Chordata > Actinopteri > Clupeiformes > Clupeidae > Alosa > Alosa alosa. The sequence goes on along the minus strand of NC_063200.1, from coordinate 21,883,366 downwards.
TAACTAACATTCTAGCATGCTAACTATGCTAACCATGTTACTTAGCTAACTTAGCTAATCATTTTTAACAGTTTTGCTAAAAATGCTAACTAGCATGCTAACATGCTAGTTATAAAAGTATAAAAGTTACAAAGCTGAAAAATACATAGCACCCATGTCCTAAGTAAGACCTACGTAACATAGTTTGAATGAAGTTTCTACGTTAAACGGTTGAAGCTGCATTAAGTGCGTTAGAAGAAGAAGAAGAATAAGAACTAGAAAAGCATTTCCTGAAGGAAATACAGTGCATGAAAATGCAAAAATATGATGTAAAATATCATACAGAGTAAAAACAAACTATATTGGTTGCTAGGTAGATGAGGTTTAATATAGTTGGAATGACTGAACAGTTAAATAAGTGGATAGTTTAAATGGTTAAATTATTTAGGTAGATAGTTGACGATAACTGACACTTGGAATGGCTCTAATGTTTGCTAGCAGTTATGCTAACTATATTAACAAAGATAATAATGCTAACCAAGTTACTATGCTAACTAGCATGCTAACAATGTTAAAATGCTAAGTATCTTAACCATGTGACTTAGCTAACTTAGTTAATCATTTTTAGCAGTTATGCTAACTATGCTAACTAACATGCTAACAATGTTAACCATGTTACTTAGCTGACTTAGCTAATCATTTTAAGCAGTTTTGCTAAAAATGCTAACTAGCATGCTAACATGCTAACATGCTAGCATGCTAACCATGTGACTTAGCTAACTTAGCTAATCATTTTAAGCAGTTTTGCTAAAAATGCTAACTAGCATGCTAACATGTTAGCATGCTAACATGCTAGCATGCTAACTATGCTAACCATATGACTTAGCTAACTTAGCTAATCATTTTTAGCAGTTTTGCTAAAAATGCTCACTAGCATGCTAACTATGCTAACCATGTGACTTAGCTAACTTAGCTAACTAGCTACAGTGGGTAGGAGTCATAGTTGATGACAAGTAACAGTTACAATGGCTGAACAGTTAAAAAGTTCAGTAGTTTAAAGGGTTAAATTGTTTAACAGTAAAATATTATAGTGAGGACTTTTATTTTGAAACAGTTTTTGGCAGAGGAAGCAGTAGAACAGGATGTGTAGTCTTAATAGGGCCAGTTTGTATGCTTAAAGCCTGAGACTGGCAATTGATCCAGGTGGCCCGAACACCATAGGATTCTAATTGCTTAACGGCTCTATTGTGATGTCATCAGCCCATGTTAAGTCTATGGGAAAATTTTGAACAGTTTTTAATTAATAGTTTAAAAAGTATAAAAGTTACAAAGTTGAAAAATACATAGCACCCATGTCCTAAGTAAGACCTACGTAACATAGTTTGAATGAAGTTTCTACGTTAAACGGTTGAAGCTGCATTAAACGCGTTAGAAGAAGAATAAGAAGAAGCCTAGGAAGAACAGTACAGTGCATTTTCATGCACTGTAATAAGAAGCCTAGGAAGAACAGTACAGTGCATTTTCATGCACTGTAATAAGAAGAAGACTTCGGATAACAGAACAGTGCATTTTCATACACTGTAAATAGCGGGCAGATCAGGCTGGGTTCACCCAGCCTAGTCCATAGGCACCCGATATTGTTTAATTTTCCGATTGAGATATCCACGCTCTGGCTATTCTAAATGCAAAATTGCATCAGGGAGTTATGACAAAAGTGTACTAACAAACTAGATCCTAATAGAAAGCTGTTAGCTTCCCTAAGCTACAGGTAGGCTTATAAGGTAGGCCTATTTACAACATATATTGTCAATAGGCTATGCTGGCGACAGAAAATAAAATCTCCTTTGGAAACCAATGGCTTACGCCTTACAGTATCAAGCGGACTTAAACTGCCATATCGTGGCGAAAAGTTGTAATAAAATTCACGCACCCATGAGTCAAGGAAAGCGCGAATGAAGTAGCCACTTCTAAATGGGACCCACTACACAGTAGCTTAAGGTGTGTTGCTAAAGCAGCCATAATGAAATGAAAGTGTCATTGTTTGGATACTTCACACACACGTGCTTTTTAATTTCACAGACGCTGGAATCAAAGCACATTGATTCCCCTCTCACACCCTGCACGCACTTAAAACAAAATAAATAAACAAATGACAGTCGAAAGATACAATTACAGTGCTGCTATCAATTTTCTTGGTATAACCGCATTTATAGTTTTCTACAAATGCAATCAATCAAATTGGCCTCCATCACTCAACCAACGCTAACGGTATATTACCTAGGTCCTTATTGATATTATAAGATTAACGTACCTGCAGTAAAAACCAAGCATGTCCGATAAACATCGTCAGATTTATTTCGGCTTCAAGAAGAAATGGGAATTACATTTCATGTGACCATCATCCGGTAAACTACAGTCCTTGTAGGAAGCGTCCATTGTTTTTCCAACCCACTTTTAACTTCCAACAAAATGACGTCTCACTGCAACGATGCGCCATCTAGTGGACAAACGACTACTTATCGCCAATACTGGAAATGCAGCCATGATGATGATGATGATGATGATGAATATTTATTTTGGCTTTCTTTTAATCCTACTGAATTTGTAATTATGTATCGGCCGTTCTAATACCGATAGTATGTGGGTGCCTGTGTGTGTGAATGTGTATATGTGTGCACCGCCATCTACAGGCCAATGAGTGTACAGTCACTAAATGTACACATAACCTAATTTTTTTTAGACCCCCCCATGGATGAAATTCTACAAAACTTGGAATACCCCCAGAGAATGCCAGGTCAATCATACACATAAAATTTGGTGCAGTTCTGAACATCTTAACTGAAGATAGGGGCGATTAAAGCAGAATAATATTGCATTTTCATTTTTTACCGGGGGGTGCAAATCACAAATGAGTGATTATGGGCCAGATTGATGTGGGCCCTTGAGACCAACATACCATACCATAAAATTTTCTTCATCCTCAGTGCCACGGTTCAGGTAGTTATGTAGGAAAAACTGCTTTTTTATGGTTCGGGGGCCCAGCCCGGGTGGCCCCTGGGACGAAACGACATTTTTCCGTAAAAGTCTAGTGGGGCTACATACCCACCAAATTTCATGTGCCCCGGTGGTTCGGTGTCCCGGGTATCGTTGACCAAAATTCAGGAAGTAGATGACGAAAATAAATAAATAAATAAATAAATTGTGTTGCATATAGCCAGCTTAATTAATGTCAATTTAAAGATTATGATTAGCAGTTTCTATGCTTTTTCCATTAATAGTTACAGGAAGCCACGTTGTTGTTTAAACTATTGTTGCTTCTAGCCCACGTTACAGTTTCCCTTGCTGCAGGGACACACACATTGCATGAGCGCTCTATATATGAGTTCTACATGCTGGAAATCTTAGTTCTCAGATGTAGAACTCAAATGTGTCTTGACGCCTCCGTTTGTAAGATCAAAATAAGATGTTATAAATGGAACGCGATCGTAAGACATTAAGATCTCCAGTAGATGTAGTACTATGACACACATTGACAGTGAAATCAGATCAGACGTGTGAAGCACCGGGCATAACTTAATTTCGCGGCTACGTGTACCAGTAGCCTAGGTTAATTGTTGAGGAGGCCCATAGTTTGAGAAAAGATGCAGATCATAGACAGAGAAAGCATAATCCTCTGAGAACAGTAGCCAAAGGTCTTTCTGCACAAACAAGTGCATTGGTGCGCGCACCCCCGTATTCACTTTGACTCTCTGCATTTATACAGTGTGAATGGATGACCATTCAATCAAATCAACAGACCTATTTGTGTCTCTTTGTGTGTGCGTTGTGGTAGATACGGTTCCAACTCTTTACGGGAGCGTTTATTTCCATATTTTACTTTCATTTTAATCTGACAAAAGGTGTGGGGGATAGAATCGTGTTCCAGCAAAAGTGTGTACGTTATAACACCCACATCCCCCACGCTTGCTACGCGCCTGTGTGAAGTGGATAAAGGTCGCTGAATCACTGTGTGCCTGCTCGCTAACAGTCATTAAACATGACTGTGTCAAAAGGAGGCAGCAGCTGATGATTTCTCTCCTTGTGTTAGAGTGGCTTCAGCCAACAGATGAGCACTTATGCCTGAGTGAGCCAGTGTGAGCACATCAGATAAAGAGGGAACAAAGTGAGTTTTTCTATAGGAAGGCTGACTTCTAGGAAAAATATAAGTGTTTAAATGTAGCAAAACGGGGAAGATTAGATCATCAGCATTGTTTTGGCTTCTACACCTGCAACATCTGCATTGTGGGTAAAACCTGGTCAAATCGTTTAGACAGACACAGTGCGACAGGGCCCACAGATGGTTAAATCTGGCCGGTTGTGTGCCACTGACTGCTATTCCCTGAACCTCTTCACTGGACCTTTGTTTGAATAAGGCCATGCCTCCCGTTTAGCACCTAAGTTACTGAAATAGCCCAAGCGCACTCCCTGTGCCTGCCGTCCTGAAAGACACGGACATCCACGTTCCGAAATAGCCGCACCACTCTATCTATGAGTGGAAATGAATAAAAACATGCGAGTGTGGCTACGCCATGCCAGATACTTCGCAGCACGCTACTTTCTGGAGAAGCGTCGGAAGAATTAATTAGGAGAACACGTCGGAGAGAGGCTGATCCTCGTCCAAGTCACACTGCACTCGGTGACCACACATAAGCCGTACTGTTAATATTGGGTGAGGGAATGTTGTTTTAAGGCCCGGGAGCAGGGGGCGTTAGAGAAGTTGCATTTTAAAAGAGCCCTTGCACATTTGCTCCCCGTCTAATGGGCAGGCTATTTTTGTCCGGCAAGGGGAAATAGTAACAGCATTGTGCTTTGCTTTTTTTGGGGGGAGGATGGGGGGTGAAGCTCGTTATGGATAGGCTACTTTTGTTATTCACAAACGGTCTCTAGCTCGCACATTATGGATTAAGCTTACTGTACTTGTTTGAAGAGGAAGCAAAAAAAAACATGCACATAAAATGTTTCATGAGCTGCTGTTTGGTCAAAAATCATAAATTGCTCCTTTGGTCTGAAAAAGACGGCCGAAGGAGAAGAAAACAGCACTTTTTTTACAGGATGCCCTCCGATGGTAGATCTCAGCATGACGGCCTGGCTCCCTGGAGAAAAAAAAAGGCTTGTAGTAGCGTGACCTCACCCGGGTTTTGGAGGTAACTGGTGCCAGTTCACTAGGGCTGTCTGGAGGCAAAGCCTGTGTGAAACTCTGTTTATTAGCAAAAGGGATACAATGACGTCTGACGCCATTTCAGGCCGTCGTTTGCTTGTCTGCATTGTTTCTATATCTCATTGGGCCAGTAATAAATATGGGAGCGTAGTGATGTTGACAATTCCCTGAAGTCAACAGATGCTTCTGATAAAGTGCCATTTATTTGCTTATTTATATATATTTATCCATTCATCCATTTCCATTGTAAGGACTGGAAGTTCTGCTAGTGTTACCAAGGGGAAAGGTTGTGGGAAAAATGTCTTGTTTTAACTGAGCAAACCAACAAAGGAGATATGATCATCCATTCTATTTACGTCTCTTGGTATACAAAAAAAATAACTCACTAGTATGAGTACAGTGCAAACTTTCGTTCCTTGTATATAGGTTATGGTGTGAGAATTATATCTTATTTTCACACTTTGGAAGTTGTGGAGGACATAGTTGCAATGCATTACTATATGATTCCAGAAGAAGCTGTGGTGGGACCAGATGTGTTTGGCATGTGAGCCGTGCCTGGAGTTAGTCTCTCTCTGTACTCACAACTGTGACACAGTTGTATTTATATTGTATCTGCTCTGTGGGGACTCAAATTCCTCAAGAGCTCAAGCAATACATTTCATCATTGTTGAAGCACGCATTGTCTATGCTAGACCACACACTCTCATTCTCACTAGCACCCACACACACACAGACACACACACACACACACACACTTACACACAGACATACAGACAGAAAGTTATACTGATTACTGATCAGAGAGAAAGAACACTATCTGTGACAGTGATGCTAGCTCTGAAAACAATTTAATGATAGGTGAAATCGCCGTTCAATTAAGTTCAATTTAGAGACTGCAGATGGATCCTACATGATGTGTCATGATGGCTGCCCATTTCTCTTGCCCTTTCTATTTAAGATGTATTCCTATAATTTCAAAATCATGCAGTTGCTCGAGGCTGAAGTCTTGTGCGTGAATAAAAGCAGTCATTCTTTCTCTTGGGTGTAACCCTTCATGTAAGACAACACGCAAGCCCATTGCATAAGCAAATGAATCCTGCAAGTGAACATGGCTCATGGGAGCTTATCTTAAGTACCACCAGGAAGGCCTCCAACGTCAAATCACAAGCTGTTAATCAATCAGCAGTACATGTGCGTCTTATTCTAAAATATCTCCCATTAAGCTGTCTCCTCCGCTGTTTCCACTGAGCTTGTTTTCAGACGCTCATTCCCTTGTCAGACTGTGATCCCAACCCTCATCGGATGGCAATGACTGCCGTTTAAGTGTTTAGTGATTGATCCACATGTCAGTGAAACCTACAAAGCGAAGTTGTTGGTCTCATCACAGTAGTGTTTTGGCTTGGTTTGTGTGACGTGTTCTAAACCTCAAAACATTTGAGCCAGCTATTTTGGTCCGTGAGTAACTTGTAGTCGTGAGATAGTTGTACGTCTCTTGGATGAATTGGGTTGTTGTGTTACTAATTGAATGTTGTGGAGGTCACCCAACACCCCCAAAACAAAATAGGCAATGACATACAATTCACTCACACACATGCACACACACACACACACACACACACACACACACACACACACACACACACACACAGTTAGGGAGAGAGAGAGAGAGACAGACAGAGAGAGAGAGAAAGAGAGTCATGTGAAGCAATGATGTTCATTAATCCCAGTGGTTCATTCAGCACTTTGGCCGCTCAGCTGTAGTGGGCTGTGTGGTTTCGGCAGAAAAGGACAGTGTTGGCGATTACATTAAATAACACGTCTGGAGCGCAGTAGACAGGAAGCAACATTTTAACTTCTCTTCTCCACTCCACTCCGCAGACAGCTGTTTGGAATCAGGGGCTTGCCTTCCCCATCTCTCTCCTCCACAGCCCACACCCTCTCCAGGGGCATCGCCGCACTGACTGGTCCCTTTGTGAAGCCCTGCCGGTGCATCCGAGGGGCGATTTGTCAAGTCAACTTTAGCAGACGTGGTGACGATATGTCATGCAACCGTGCCATGTGAGTACAGCGACTTGGGATTAGGAGACGAGGATGTGGACGCAGACATGTGGAGAGACGAACACTCAAAAATGTGCTAGAGAGAGAGAGAGAGAGAGAGAGAGAGAGAGAGAGAGAGAGAGAAAAGAACAGGCTGAGAAAAATGGTCTTTTAACTTACAATTTGTGTAGCAATGGTTCTCACCAGATTCAAGATGTTCCCACTGGCAGCCTGCTGGGTGCACAGCTAGAAAAGGATGCATCAACATCTCATTACTCCTTCATTTTCCATGTTGAAAAGCCAAGTTTTTTTGGAAAGTGACAGGAGACATTATTTACACTTCTCCAAGGAGTTGCTTAATCTTTATAGCCAATTGGCAGTTTGAAATTTTAGGCCGAAGCTGTGATATAAACAACAAAAATAAACAGCTTAAAAAAGACACAACAAATATAAATAAACAGCTTTTGTTGGTAGCAAGCCAATAAAAGTGCTGCTGGAAAGTTTCACCCTGATATCTTTTCAGTAAAACTTCAACACTAAATATGCCATCTGTGTGTAGCCTTTTTTAAATTAATTTGTCTATCCTAGTGCTAAGTAGGTCTAGAGTTTATTTTAATCTATGTCTGTGTTGCGAAATTGTAATAAAAAAGAGAGAGAGAGAGAGATGACAGACGATAGAAGGACTGAAAGCCAAAGACAGGATTAACCTGAGGAGGATGCTCAAGCTTCTCTGGTGATGTCAGTGAAGTCACAATGTTACTGTTTACTGTTGCCATGGTAACATTAAAGAACTCAAGTCGTGTGTGAAGCGTTTGAGATAGCCTACAAAAAGTGAGTGCAATCACGAAAAAACACTCACACAAACGTCAACATGAATGTTCCCGAGGAGGAGCCGCTGGAAAATAACGAGATATCTGTTGGCAGATGTCTAATGGACAACTGGGTTGAGGAGGTGAGTGAAAAACGTTGTAACCAGTCAAAACGTGGCGACTTTGTGGTTACTATAGGCTAACCATGATCGGTTGAACCACTCTTTAGATGTATTTCCATAACCTAGGCTACCTACTGATTGCACCCCAATGATTGCACCCTTTCGATTTTTTAACTTTTTTAGCGAGCCACTGCGCTACTGGACAACTCCATGCCAAGAACACGTATCCACAAGAACGGTCATAGGGGAATTCTGACTCTGGACATGACTGCTAAAGTGCAAGGGCTTAGCACGATTAAGTCCTCCTACACCCCTCCAAAAGGCCCTGGCATAAGAGAGAAGGGTAGGCAGGCCTCTTTGTGGGCATCAGGGGTTGATACAAGTAACGTTAGACTCTACGGCACAGAGCACAAGAATGGCATCTGATTAACTCAAGTTAAATTCATGCTTCTACTGATTTCTAAATTGCATTCAGATTATCCATTGGGCTGTGTACTGAGCGGGCTACTAGCCTATTTTAGGTAGCCTACCCATTTAAGCATAATGGAATGGTGACACATGTGGAGGTATCTGCTGATATAGGCTACATATCGTTTGCTCATAGGATTGCGTGGAGAGCTTCTGGAGAAATACCTCTTTGAGAAAATAAGGTAAAAGAAACGACACACTACTCTACACTACTACACTATTCTTTGACCGGTCTGTATTTAAATAAGAAAGCTGACCTCAGAGTCATCTGAGAATCAGGATAAACTTTTAAGCTTCCCTCTGTCTTTGTCTGGGAGGAAGGAGTGGGCAGAAAATGATGTAAGAGACCTACTGGTCAGTTTCTTAGTAATTAAAGCCTTTTAGTAAGTGCTGTCAGCTTGATGTTTGTGAAAATGTGGTGGGCTTGACAATATGCCTATAGCCTAAAATTAGTGTTATGATATTTCCAAGCAGGTCAAATCAGAGTAATGACAAATATATATGTTTATTTTTATTTTTATTTTTTATTACTGCTACTAGTCTGTTCACTCCAATACAACCCACATCTAACAGTGGTTTTGGCTCTACACTTGTTGTAAATGAATGGATGATTGAATAAATAAGCAAGCATCCAACGAAACATAAAAATCTACAATTTAAATGCAATATAACTGTCATTGAAATATCTCACCCCACTGCGGTGCAAACTGTGGTTGCTGTTGTTAAAAACAAGGGTCCTACTTGAAGAAAAGGCTTTGATTAAAATGATGTCCTTTCTCTGAATTTGAGTCTTGTGGTGGCTCCTTACATCTTCAATTAGAGGAGCTTGAAAGGATGCTTGATGGCTCACAAAATCACACATTCTCCTCCACTGACAAAGATGCCCATTTGTGGCATCAAATCTGAGTTATCAAGGCGGTCGAGAGAGTACTTTTGCACAGCTTTTTTTTTTTTTTTTAAATGGTTACATAAGAAGCCACACTACTTACTTAACTGTCTCCATTGGACATAAACCTACCTGAGCCAACTACTGTATTATAACAACTCACATTCATCATTCAATATGTCATCATATCACAATTTCAATGTTGTAAAATATTATCCCACAGTGCGGAGGTCCAGGCAGAGTTCAATCCAAAGCCACCAGCCACTGAATTCTGCTCCACCACCCAGGCAGACTACACCATGGAGGGCTTTAGATGCGTCAGCCCGACGATTCTATCCCAGGTCAGTTGCTGTGCCCATAATTGGGCCCTGAAGTGTATTGCATGTTTGTTTTTTTCTATGCACTTTCATTATCCTGTCCATATCCTATTCTGTATGGACATTTTGACAGTTTCAACAGAAGTAGGAGACATCCGTTCCGGTTTTCATCTTCCGACCATTCTGTAAACTTATTGCAGTCTCAGTAGGCTAGGAAAACTTAAACTTATATTACTTTTGAAATGCTGACAATTCCGCACAGTGTAGGGATATTTTATATAATATAAGTTAACTTTTACATGGCTTCATTCACTGTCTTTTAATCAGACTATCATCATATGAAGCCACTTAAAATCAATACAACGCAGCTCCGGCTGGAAGAGTCCTGGCGATGTCCATTGTTGACTCATGAATAAGGATTATACTGTAGGGATGTCATTCAGACTTGTTAGTAAAGTTTAGTTTAGTTATTAGTTTAATAACAACATACTATACCAGTTTGTTATGCTGGCAACCTGATGTAAGCCATTAACTGATTTGTAAAAATGATATTTTTCTTTTCTTTTAGGAATATGACTACAAAACAGACCAGGCTATCACATTGTGGAATGAAAACTACCACCTTCTTCAGGTCAGTGCACAGCCCTTCCCAGGGCTGATTATTGACATAGTCACAGTGAAATCCCTGATTAATGATCAGAAGGGCATACTGATTGTGGGAGCACACGGGATTCACTCAAGTGGTTTCAGCATCTAGGGATCTATTCACGCAGAGGCTTTCGGATCCCTGAATGCAACAAGGGGAATCACATTATAGGCCCTTTCACACTGTAGGAACTTTTTGCAGTTCCTAGAACCCCTTTTTTCACATTTCACATTATATTGTAGTTCCTCCATACCTCCCACATTCACAGGCCTCAATAAAACCACCCAAGTGCTGATGACAACTCCTTTTTTTAAAAAGCTGCTCTCAGCGTGACAAGCAACTTCTGGACCACGCAGAAGGCTGCAGTGGCTTATTGCGCCTGGCCCGTCTTCTGAGAAGCCCATGTCACTGAAGTCCAATTTGAGATGAGCGCATGCTCATTAGTCTGCATTAACGCTTGACTGTTGATACAGCACGTGCTGTTCGAGAGGCATTTGCCACATGTTTGACAATTGGCCACCATTGTAAAATATAATTAGTGTACTCGCCACAACAATTCACTGCCATGTCAAATTTAATTAAATCCAATGGTTATAATCTTTCTTAATATTTCCTGTTGTCCATTCGGTTGTATTCTAAAGGAGTCTAATTAAATTAAAAGGAGCTGTCTCAGACACTGTCAAAGCTGTCACAGTCTTTAATAGCACAATTAAATATTAGAGACATATTTTTAACGCTAGGCCAATAATCTTTCAAAAAGCTCTGGTGGCATTAATTCTGCAAAATGTAATGGTTCCCAAACCACATACCATAAATGTGATCAGCTTAATACCTTATCACTTCAATTTACACCAATTAGCACTGATTAATTAAAAAAATTCCATGACATGAGCAGTTTAGGTGAATGCATGGATACTTAGTTCACATTACCTGTCATAACAGAAAGACCTATTTGAGTCTTAGCCCACAGTGTGGAAAGAATCTAGCCTTGTGTGTGTGTGTAGGCTATAGTAGGCTACGGAAACTTAATATGAACTTCACATATCTTAGAGCTTTATGACAGACACAAAAAGAATGGCTTGGCTGTCTGTGCTGGTAAAATGGTCACCTCTGTGTTTAGTTGCTTGGAAACAAGAGGTGACTCTCTGCTGCTTACCCAAAGGACCCGCTCTGCACTGCCTCCCTAGAATGTTGATGACCTCTAGCATTTTCCCCCTTATCGTATTGTATATATGCAGTATTGCATTGTATTATAGTCTGTCGTAGTGTTGTAAACATGTTTACACTTTTCCCTCCCTCACAGGGTGTTACAGCGGTCACGACCAAAGATGCACCATTCAGGAAGAACACGTCCTTCAGCAAGCCTATCAGTGAACAGTTGGATAATACTATGCTGTAGACAATTTAGAAAAGCCTAGTCCCATTTTGTGAAAGGTCACTATCATGGTATTCAAAATAGCAGTATTCATTCATGTGCACAGTTTCTTTTCATATTATTCATATATACAATTATATTTTCTTGTATTTTACAGTTGTTATGATAGGGAAATGATAAACAACAGTTGTGCATTTTTATAAGGTAATTAAATTGCATAGTTTGGTGTTTATTTAGCTGTCAGTGTCAATCATAAGCATGAATATCTCTTGCATAAATGGCCAATTAAATTCATGGTGTGATAATCCTAAGAACTGCCCAAGGTCTGTAGTACATTTTAATAGGAGCGAGAGTCTACCATGCTAACATGGCTTCTGGAGCTAGACATTGTGATTAACACTTTATTATGAAATATAATACAGATTATATGAAACAATAAGGCTAACAGACCTAGAAGCTAATTGAACAAAGTCCAAATGGTCCAGATATACAGTATATGCTTGAAGTGTGACAGTTAAGCTGTTTGCCATTTCATTCAAAGGGAAAAATGGAGGCCTTAGCAGAGTGTTTTTTTTTTTTAAATAAGGCACTAACAAGACTCTAAAAACGTCAGCCTAGAATTACTTAAACAAAAAACAGCCGTGATTTCTCTATCAACTGGTAATAATTAAGGGCTACAAACAAAAAACAGCTGGTGAGATTAATGTGAACTGTTACACCCTTGCCCAGACAAACAACGAGCATGCTCATATGACGTGCCAACAAGTGTCAGAAAAACAGCACAGCTTTTTTCTTTTTTTCTGTGGATGAGGCAGAATATACGTATTCATGAAACACACACAGTCTGTCATTGCATTGTCTGGTATAGGCTACAGTATTACAGCATTAAAAACATAAATAGGCCTATTTGTTTATTCAGGAAACACTTTTATCAAAAGTTAGCCTACTTTATAGATATGTATTCTCTCGCAAGTCAAGTCACATTTATTTATGGCACATTTCAAATCAACAGCAGTTATATTGTTGAGCTTTACTGAGGTTCAATTTTGGTGTTGGCACCAATATCTAATTGTGAAGTTACAGGCAATAGTTGGAGAGATCTGAATGTATGAGTTAATGAGACTTTTTTTTTTTTAAAGAGGATGTCCATGAGCCTGCTGCCTCACATAACAAGGGTAGTTGTGAGTTTTGGTCAATATTCAGTTTGCTTGTGGTCACTGATTTGTGCTTTTCACCACACAAGTCAGTTATAAGCTCCTGGTTGCTATAACTAGAATAAAATATAGTACTATCCCCACACCACTCTAGCAGCTAATGCCCATAAAAAGACATCAAAACACCTTGAGCCATTTTGTAACCAATTATTTTCTTGTGAAGAGACCTGTTATCAAATTGTGGCTATTATGAAACACCACAAAGGTAACATACAATCCACTTTCAGCTTGACAACAAATGCGCTCTGGCTTTTGTAATTTGGAGAGAGGACGAACACTCCCTTCATCTTGGATAGAAACATCAGGCACCTCGCCTGCTCGAAGTCAGAAGAAAGGCTTAGCCGCGCTAATGACAAATCGACTGATGTGATGGATGTCGATGTCTCACACGGCTCACATGGTTGTGTCAATCAGGGAAGCCTTTCTTCTGCGCGCTCAATCCTGGTGCGCTTCGACGGGGATTAGCTGGGTAGCTATGGCAACAAGTCATTTTTAGACTACATTAATGCAACCAGCTTCTACGATTCATCATCTCATAGAATAAGACAAAAACAGTGCGAATTAGGTATGAAACTCATGCCAATTATCTTGGTCCCTAACAAATGATTGGTTTTGGTTAGTAATAGGCTTTAAGAGTTTGGAAGCATATTTTCCTCCCTGAGCCATTTTCAGAGAAGCCCTTAGCCGTGTGACAGTGTAAATGATCATGCCAGCACACTGCTTAGTGACCTCCTGGCAACAGCAGCATCCTCCACAGCTATAGCACACGGAGTGGGTGGTAATTAAGAATCACGGAGAAGGGAAGCTGCGCTGCGGCTGCGCCACTATCACTAAAACACTGGCACTGTCAGATGGCGGACATGAGACATACGCAGCCTACGTAGGCGCGGTAACACACACACACGGAGGGACGCACAGACACTTTTTTAGGAAAATAGAACAGTATTTTTTACGACTCTATTTAGGAAAATAACACACACACACAGTATGGCCACATAAACACGCCTGTCCTTATGCATAATTGTAGGCCTACTTAAGATGCCTGTTCATAAAAACAACAGCTAAAACAATCAAACTAACAAAAATGGTTAATGAGCTTCATTCTTCCATATGCCTATAACTTTGTGGCCTTTAATACAACACATTCTATACAGGCTCTTCTAGCGAAAATGGTACAAGTAGGCCTAAATATCAAATAACATTGTAGCCACTATGTGGAATTTCAGACTTATCATGCAGACATATTCACAACATTCAATTACATGAGCCTTGTAATATTCATGTTTGTTGTAGTAATAAATGAAAAATCACATGGAACAACATTGTTAAATGTTCTCAACTTAAATCATTTAGCCTCTTGAATTCCTAAAAGTAGGCCTACAAATCAATCAAATCAACATTTTAGCTTCTGTACAACCTTTCCTTTCCTAATTTGCTCCTTTTTGTCTCCTCCCTCCTCCCCATCTGACATGCAAATGGGAGCCAGAGAAGGCTAAAAAGCACATGACATTCTGCTGAGCACCAACGATATACCAAGTTCCCGGAGGTGAAACAGCTACTAGAATACACTATACAATACAGCATGGTGGTCAGGACTCTCCAATTTTACATTAGAAAAGATTGCCAGGGAAATTACAACAATACTGTTTAAATACATAATCAAATACACACAGAGCGAGCATTTGATTCAGTTTATTGAACAAAATATTTTACAATGTCTTGATTATACATATATACAAATATCTGTCTATAGTGCCACTGTGGAACTTCACTTGTACCTTTGCATTGACAAAACCATTCACCCTAAGACACTGTGCTCTCTCTCTCTCTCTCTCACTACGCTGAATGGAAACACCAAGTATATGCTCACTGATTTCCAAACACATGATACAAATCTGAATATAGAAAGCACAGAAAATAAGGGTTCATCTCTGAAAAGTACTCCTTTGTTGAGACACAAAGCTTCTTCATAAAAACGTCTTTACAATAGTGTTTTAATCGGTTTTGCTTTTATATCATGTTTTTTTTTCTTTGAGTTTTATTCTTATTTGCAATTAAGCAGGTAATTAAATATACCTGGAATCACCTCTCTCCAAAAGGTATTTAGTTTTAAAAACCTCTGCTCATTTGCACAGAGGAAAAACCTCCCGTCCCAACTGTGATGGGGGAGGTGGGATGGACGGTGGTTGGGGTGGACTGAACGACGCTGGCTCCTCGTCCACAGCAGTCATCCGATTTTCCTGCTCATCAGCACAGCGTCTCAGATAACATAGACATCTGTCTTTTCCCCCAGAAGCCAATACGTTCTCATTTTGCCTTTGCCCTGGAAAGGGGACGAAAGGGAAGCAATCAATAAAAGCATCATTGATGAGCACTCTGCATCCTCACTGGCAAGAGTAATCAACAGAGAAAGGAGGGGCGGAGAGAGGGGGCAGGGGCTATAAATGACAGTGGCATCGACTGGTGATCTTAGTGCTAATCAATCATATTTGCCAGTACGTTAGAAGGCACAGTATGCGCCAGATGAACTCGAGCTAACAAAGGAGTGCTGAGAAAGGTCCAGATTGCTGCTGACCCGAGAACAGGTCCGGGCATGTTATGACTCAGTACCGAGTCTGCCCAGATCGGGTTCGGGGTCAGCGACTCTCCGGGTCCATTGTGACCTGCTCATGAGGTACACATTTTTTTTCGTAATGTGAGAAGCTAAGAGAAGTGCAATGACAACAGCACAGGACATTCTTAGAGGTGGAGTGTGAGAGGGGAGGGGTGGGGTGGCCTGTTATTTCATCTGACCCGGGGAACAAAACAAAGACACAGTTCAGTGCAATCAGTGGGAAAGGGAGCCCAGTGAATTGATTGTGAATGTGGAGGGAGGGCGCTGTAACATTGTCTCACTGCAATGTCCTTACTCTTCCCCTCCGGACTGCAGATCGTTACGCGGATTATGAATGAGTGGCGGGAGTGAGAGTCGTCACAGCCGCTGTCTTTACTTACCTTCATCTCCACGTCACCTCGTAACTGCAGGTCAAAATAGCCAAACTCATCCAGCACTTCTTTGGTGGCCGAGGACATGTGTATCCTTAAGGCTGCGGACACATATAGATGTGCATGTAAACACACACACACACACACACACACACACACACACACACACACACACACACACACACATCCAATATCCACAATACCAACAGGACAATCACCTAAGTGCACCGTCTCCTTTCATCCATTCATAAAGCACACCCCTATGAGGCGCCCACTTGGCCCACGACAGTTACAATATATGGACTGACTCATGGCACTGAGTGAATGATAGTCTTTTCCATATGGCCAATCAGCGCTCCACAAACTGGAAACATCTTTGCGATGACTAACACAGAGCCCCTCCTGATAATTCTCACTTTCTGAAAGCCATGTGCTGAGGAGACCCCCTCAGCAGATGGTGAAGATCCTAGCCATGCTATATAATAAAAACCCTCGGGGAGAGCAGTGAGAGCATGGCTGTAGTTAATTATTAATCGCTATTAAGCACATGAAAGCCCTAAACAGGAAGCTGGCATGTAAGTCGATCCGTTGTGATCGGGGAGCGGGTATGAATGACATGGCGGCGGTCTGAGGGTGGCCGGGGGGGAGGGACGGTATGAGAGCATGGCTCTCCACTCCACACCAGACCACAGAAGTGTGGCGAACACCTCGCCTAAGGTTTTGGAGGTTGAAATTTTATCAATAGCTGTCAGAGATACAGCTGCTGGAAGCGAATGTAGAGTGTTATGTGATGTGATATTCTCTCATCTTGAGGAGTTATTTACATTAATGATAACACTACTGTAAGGACAACTGTTCATCAATCAAGAATGACTAAATGAATGAAAGCATGGGTGTAACTATATCTCAAGTGTCTGGTATAAGTCATGAGGCAGTGAGCTCACAGGGAACAGAATCTCATGTTAAGACCATGATTTATCCCCAACATACATCACAGGACTGACAGTATGGGAATGTTGCAAAGACTGACAAGTAAACACTATATATAAGTAGAAAAAGTGTCTCTGAAGTCTTTTAGGACTAACGTTACATTCAAAATCTCTTGATTTGTAAGTCTAAATCAAATTGATTCCATATTGTTTTGGCAATCATTGGAAATAAGTATGGGAATTGCAATCATGTTAGACATGATTTCATAGAGTGTTTTATGTACATAAATGCCACCCCAGGAAAATCATGCCTGGTTTGACCCCTAAATGGGCTCATAACTTTATAGAGTGCCATTTGAGAGGGTTGACATGACAAATTACGAAATAAATGCAGCAGTGACGAGAGGAATGTCTAATTTACTGCTGGTATTAAAGGGTCTTCTTCTCTTGTCCTGAGAACACATTTGATCTTTTTATAAGTTTGTCAAGCAGCACAACTGTGCCACCACAACATTCTGACAGCTGGGCACATTGTTACACGCACCTTCCCCCGTTGACTCCATCCGAGACGCCGTGTTGACAGTGTCTCCAAATAAACAATACCTTGGCATTTTCAGACCCACCACACCGGCACAGACAGGTCCTACAGAGAGAGAGAGAGAGAGGACAATAGTGAGAGGAAGTGAGAGATAGAGTATGAGTGTGATAGAGAGAAAGAGAATGTGTCTGAAAACAGGGAAGTAAATGAGACCCTCGGGACG
The DNA here is from genome assembly GCF_017589495.1 of Alosa alosa. Taxonomy (NCBI): domain Eukaryota; kingdom Metazoa; phylum Chordata; class Actinopteri; order Clupeiformes; family Clupeidae; genus Alosa; species Alosa alosa. The sequence goes on along the minus strand of NC_063200.1, from coordinate 21,865,641 downwards.
AACTGCAGCAGTTAAGTCTTCTTACGACAACTAAAAAAAAAAATCTGACAGCCAGGAGAACTCAACAAGGAACAATAGGCACGTTCTGAATGTAAGCTCATTATAAGCCACGGCAGCAGCATCCCTTTAACATATACAATGGCTGAACCACATCTAAGGCAACGCTTTCCAATCAGATCCGGCTCTGCTATTCATTCAAGCGAGTGTCGGACTGAGAGAGGATTTAGCAGGCTTGGCTGTCAACATCGGCAAAACAGTGACAGAGAAGAGAGAAAGGCGTTAAGTACACAAGGCTTTGGGGAGCACTGCTCTTGTGAAACAGGGATTAACAGTGGAGAACAGCTGACAGCGTTCACACAAAAGTTTTCAGTGGAGGTTCTGTCTGCTTACTGAAGTGTCAAATGCCAGTGTGATAGTGGCAATAGATAGAGGCAAGGTGTAAGACTCTGTTGGCAGGGACAAACTTCTGAAGTATCTGCTCCAACACTATTGAGTGATAAGCAGGTATAGAGCTTCAACAGATATTGTTTTAATAGGCTGAAATATAAACATGCCATACGTGTTCTATATATTTATATTTAAAATTAATATGGAATCACTTGATGTTAATACTGTCTGTCTTAGAGACTGGATAAATATAAATGTTTGTGTGTGTGTGTACATTTCCATACATCTCTAAAGGCAAACAACATTTCAAACAGCTAATTTAATTATCTATGGATTAAGAAACCAATTATTGCACAATGTGATTGCTACACTCTGGGAAAAGGGACTGTCTATCCATACCAGAGAGAGAAAGAGAGAGAGAGACAGAGAGAGAGAGAAATGGAACGAAAGCAGCAGACGAAAATATTCCCTCAGAAGAAACGTTGTGTAACAGCGAGGTTAAAAAGATGACAGCCCAAGCCAACAGGTGAGTCATTTGGCATTTAACCAGCCTGGCATCCACAAATAGCAGTGACAGTGGTGGGAATGAAGCTGGCATGACAAGGCGGAGCGTGGCGCGGCGCAGCACCCTTACCCGTGTGGATGCCTATCCTGAGCCGCAGCTGGTCGTTGGGCCGGTGTCGGATCTTGAATGTCCTCACCTGCTCTAGCAGGGCTAATGACATGCTGGCGATCTCTCGGGCGTGAAGCTTGCCGTTCCGGACCGGCAGCCCTGACACCACCATGTACGCATCTCCGATCGTCTCCACCTGGGGAGAAAGGTAAAGGTGGAAATCTGAGCGCTCATCAGGCTGACGGGGCACATGCCATCCACCCTCCTGACATGACGTGAGATCCTCAACAGGGTTCTGCCAGGGCATCGGGATCAACAGTGTGACATGCAAGAATAAATACATTTTTACAGTTTATTCTCTATATTAGGGAACTCATTTTAACACCGCTCATTCTCAAGGCATTGTGATTAAAAAGGATGCAGATGCACATCACAGTCGTAAACGTAATTCCTTCCCTTCCCAGTAGCATTGGCATGTGTCATTCCTTAATGACAAATGCACGCACAATATTAAATTATCTCACTCAAGGCACACGTAAGCTCAGTTAACAGCACAGGGATCTCACTTTGCTGGTGAAAGTGACTGCTCCGACGATACGTTAAATATCAAGAGGCGCCCGCTGTGTGTGGAGAGGTGAGTGTAAACACACGGTGACTCACCTTGTACACATCAAAGTTGTCAATGATGGCATCAAAACACGTGTACAGATCATTCAGCAATGTCACAACCTGGATGAAAAAAAAAAAGGGACATACGACACATGTTAAACGATAATTCTACACAAGATCTTTGTGTTATGTGCTAGTGATAAATTATTTAATCAAAGCTTGATAATAACTGGGAAAACAACCTTCAAATGTCCTTCAAATGTTGAACAAAACAATTGAGTGCTTTTGGTAAAGTTACACAACCCAGTGTAATGTGCAGTTACAAGGTGCACGTGCAGTTAAGGAGCACGTTTAAAAAGTTAGCGTGTGTGGCCCTGGCCGTGGCGCAACTGGCTGGGGCACCGGCACCGTCGCCGGCGACCCGGGTTCAATTCCCGCCCCATGGTCCATTCCGGATCCCACCCTGACTCACTCTCCCACTTGCTTCCTGTCATTCTCAACTGTCCTATCACATTAAAGCCATAAAAAGCCTAAAAAATATATATATATATATATAAAAAGTGTGTGTGCCTTATCTGGGGAGATGAGCGTTTGGAATGTGCAATATTTTCACTGGGTCTACAGTGCCTGGCATCTCCCATTGAGGTCTGCTGAGACTCCTGCAATGTGTTAAGTGCACGAAGTCACAGCGCTTGGTCAAATTAAAATATTTTCTACCTCCCCCTTTCTTTGGATGTCTTCCCAGAAACAGTCCTCGCTGAGCAATACATTAGGACTGGTTAAAAATGAAGACAATGAACTTAAACAATGACAACAGACTCGGAACAACAAAAAAAACCTCCAAACCAAGTTACAGCAAAAGTTATGGAGGCATGTGCCCTGGAGTTGTAGCCCCACAGAGAGATTTATTTCTCTATTTCTAAACACAACTGATTGATTTGGTGACTGCAGTAATACACCATGACAACACCCCCTTAGAGGAATCATTTAGGAACAGCTTGACTTTGAATTAGGCATACAGATCAAATGAGAGCTGATCAATGCAGCGACAATGAGAAGACTGACACAAAGCTTTGCGAACGCCCGTCAAGGACAGACCATCTGTATCAGTCTAATTCACAATTACCTATAATATCGAGTATGGAAGAGAGCTTTCAGATTCTAACCATAAGGACAAAAACATTGCTGTGCATCAAGGCTGCATTACTAACTCGAACATGCATTATTTTTCTGATAACCGAACGCCAAGTCGTCCATTACTTCGTCCATTACTTATTTAACAGAATCTCGGAATGTACACAGGATGCATTCTATGTCTTATCTAGCATCATCTGCTTCAGGGTCAAGAAGAACTATGGCAAGAAGAACTATTACAGAACAGTGTCCACAGGTCTGATTCTACGCACACAGCACTCTATCTCTGGGTTTTGATTCCAGTGGAAGTGAATCTGAGGAAGACCTCAAGGTCGAAACGTCATCTGCCAAATAATGAGTAAATAAACTCAAAAAAGAGTACCAAGGAGTGTGTGAACTTTTTTCTTAAAAAAATTTGATTCCAGTGGCCCAACTGGTAAACATTAATAGACTAGATATGTTTTTGAAGTAGCAGCTGAGCTGCATAAATAAATCATATTTTAACTTTATGCTTTTCTATTAAATGTGATTTATGGTTTTCATCCGTAACATATTGCTCCGTAAACCTTTTTGATGGCATTCTTGGCTCTGGTCACAACCTCTGGGAGATTTAAGTGCACTTTCGAGGACAGGAGTGACAGGGCGGAATACAAGGCCATTTTGGGGCAATGCGCTCTCCATCCGCCCTCTTCCCCAAAAGGTCAATACGCCTTTTATCACGACCAGGCGTACGCAAGAGGCAAGAGGGTGTTCGAGGCACGTAGGAACACACTGGTATATTTTTAGGACTGAAATCAAGGAAGGAATGGAGAAAAAAAATAACATGCTTGCCTCCAGTGAGTCACTTCTGCGTCAAAGTGAGAAAGAGCAGTTGTTTTCCTAACAACAAGCACTATCTAGGATTCGGACATCTGCATTATATAAGCATACTGTGTTGGTGAGAGAGAACGAAAGAGAGAGAGAGAGTGAGAGAGATTTGCATATCGAGGGCTCTCTGCAAGGTGACACTGACCTCATGAAACTCAAAATATCAAACTCATTCCAGAAACGCTCAGTTCATTAAAAGTACCAGGCTATTTAGGGAGAGACACTGCAGTCCCCTGAGACCCCATTTTGCTGTAACTTCAATGAAACAGTAAAATCAGCTTTACTTCTGCATGACTGTGTATACTGTTTGAACAAAAGAGAGTACTACTATCTGAGAGCAGCTCACCTCTAAGTGGCTTGTGTGCCTCGAAAATCTGACCAGACTGTTCGAACAGCGCTTTCAGGAATAAGGCTCCCTTATGTGTCTTTGCTAAAAGCTGATGGGTGAAACATTGGTTGCCAGCAGCAGCAGCAGCGGTGAGTGTGTGCCGTGCCGTGAGAGTCCTACCTGTAGCGGTGTGCTTTCTGCTGACATTGATGTGAAGCCAACGATATCACTGAAGTAGATGGTTACGCTGTCGAACGCCTCGGCTTGGACCGTCTCCCCCCGCTTCAGCTGCTCTGCCACCGAACTGCAGGGAGACAGAAATGAAGAGGCCTGAGGCCAGGAGCCGAACCGCAGAGTCGAGTGGATTCACACACAAAACACACACACACAATGTGAGGCATTCAATTTGTTTCTCTCTCTCGCACTCGCCTCGTTTTTGGCATATTCAAATGAGCAGACCATTAATTTCTCTATAATTAACAGAAGCCGTTCCATTTTGAGTCATACCTGGGGCCTCATGCAAATTGTTATTATTTGCATGTGCATTGATGGGAGCAAGCTGCTAAATTAACAGGAAACTTTTAGCACTGGCATTTATTCACAGACAAAAGGGTGAGGACCCAATAATATCAGTCGCTTCAGGGAGGTCTTAACAGCCGATGCCAAACCACCAAAACAGCCTGTCAGTAATTTCGCTATTTTTTTATACTACTCCAACAAAAAATAGCTGATCTCTGTATAGCAGTGTTATTATCGGAACTGTTCCTGAGTAAGAGAACTGAACATCTCAGCCTGGGAAAAATCATCTCTTCTGCTTCTCAAGGCTTTTCTTCTTGCGCGACAGAGATCATTTAAGCAGACAATGGGCGACTAAATTAGCAACAGATAGGCAACATTTTCTTGTCTAGTGTCATTTCTTTGCTGTCAGACAGCTTCAAAATGTTATCCTACTCTGCTCTTGAAGCTCAGTAATGAATCTCCTAGTTGTTTTCATCTGGGTCTGCCTTTAATCTTTTCTCTTTTTAAAGACAACATTTAAAAAACAAGTCGTTTGCAATCAAATATTTAACGCTTGTACTGCAAACAGGATGAGAAGAGGGTTTCAATTCTGTGATGGCTGAATTTGGAAACATTTCAAGGGGGAGGAGACAGGGGGTCACACAGAGGGATCGGGGATCTTACTGTGGCAGGATCTGATAAAGGAGATTCTCAGCTTTTCGCTTCTCTTCCAGGTACGCTTGAGTACGCTCCTCGACCAGGTTCTCCAGGTTATTGGCATACTGCTCCATTCTAGAGAGCAGGTTGTTGAGAATACTTGTGCTTCCTTCTCTGCAACAACACAAAATGGCAAAGTTGATTATTATTACATGTCACTTGAATACGACATACCACATTCTTCTAAAAAGATGACCATGGTCTTTTCTTTAGAAGAATGTTCTTAAACCGTTCTAAAAGCCCACAATAACCCTTAAGAGTTCAACTTAGAATAATTTAGAATGTTTTTTCTTAAGTTCTTCAGTATCCTGGCAATGCCATCCCATAATGTTTACGGCCTCTGATCTGAAGATGTTCCACAAGAGGGGAAGGGCTCAAGAGAGCTTTGCTACAAAGCTGATATCCCTAGAACGTTCTAAATTGTTTCTCTGGAAGAATAAGGGGTCTTGTTTGTACAAGTTCTCTTTGTGAAGCACTAATTCCATGTATTTACAGACTTCCAGAAAACAGAAAACAGCTGAATGTTTTTAACAAAGAGTAAAAAAAAATGCCTGCTCTCATCTTATGGTTCTACTGTCTGAGTGAGTCATCATTTGCACACAAAAAACTGTGTGGAATTTCAGATCTTTCTACGGTCAACAAATCACCATCCCACATGCTTTGAGAAGCCCCGAGCACAGATCAAAACTGTAACACGCTTGGAGGAAAAGGGGAGACATGCACAATTACCGCTGCTTTGAAGCTGACCTTGTGAAAAAAACGCAATCTCCCAACACAAAACCATGGCTAGGTCGAAGGTTTGCATTCAGGCCGGCACAACCAAGAATGATGAACTACATGCACAGAGCGACTTAAGTGCCACAGCCTCTTACGGCTCATCAAAGAAATTGGTTCTGGTGATGGATGGCTTGACGCCATTACGTGGGATGAAAAGGCTTTGACCTAGGATGGGAGAGATTTTGTGACGCGAATGCTGTAGCTACAAAGTCTCTCTCTAAAGTGAAACTTTGCATGACCCCAGGGGATGACTGACAATGCAGTGGACCCTACTGAGGATGCTGCATTCCCTGCACTCACCCCCTCAGCATGCGCCAAAAACCTAGAATAGCAGATCCACCCTCAAACGCACACACGCCGCCAACAAGCGTTTATGTAATGACGATAGATACACTACCACGTTAGCGTGGGAGATCTGTTTCCATGGACAACATTTTCATACCCTGGAAATCCAGAGTTCTCGCGAGAACACAATTTGAATTTCCTCAATGAGTCACTCTGGCAATCAGTATGCCCTTGGAGCCGAGCTGCACCAATATAGGCGAGCTAAACAGATGACGATATTTTCAAATGCATGCTTGGTGCCGCCCCTCGAGATGGGCCATTTTCATTAATCATAACCAGAGCCTAAATCTTTCTATTGTACGCATCATCTGTAACTTTGTTCCTTTAAAATGGTTTGGTTTCCTATAAGGCCAACCATATCCCAGGTGGAGTAGTGCATGCTCATACAGATGTAGATAGATAGACAGACAGTGAGAGAAAGAGAGAGAGAGAAAGAGGGAGAGACAGAGAAGAGACAGGGAGAGACAGCTACAGGAAGATCCAAGGCTCCACTCTCCGAGGAAGATCCATCTATCATCAGAGAGGCCTTAATTCATCTGAGAACATCAATCTGTGCATGTGTCTCCTCAGTGGTATATTTGGATACAGCAGATCAACGGGATGCCAGTTAACGTTGCATTCGGTGTGGCTGACATTGAGAGACATTGCTCTTCATGATGAGCTTAGAGATGGGCAATATAGACTTCAAACTATAATCACGATATGTCATGATGTTTTTGGCTATAATAATATACATGATGATGTGAAAATAGTACTATCCAACAGTTTTCTCAGCCACAAGTCACTTCAGCTTACAGTCTTGAGAGCTGTGCAAAAACAAAAAAAAAATAAAAGTTGATCCTGACCATTATTAGCAATGAACTCTTCTACGTCCTCATATATAGTTTGAACTCATCTTTGTTCTCATGTTACATGTGAGTTGCCCACCTTGCAGTAAAACATGTAAACATGTCAGTAAACATGTCATCACCTACATCATTTATCTCGCAATATCACAAAATCTTATCATGAGAAGGAATTCTACCGGTAGGCTATTGAGATAATGATTCAATATGGCCCATCCCTAGTATAGCTGTGCTTCCATTCAATTCAAGTAAAACGCACCCTGTGTGGGTGTCTCTATGTCAAAGCCATCTGTTAAACAAGGAATGTTGTTTATATAAGTGCTTGGAAGAAATTCAGAGAAATCATCATAAACAGGAAGAAATATTGGGAACCGTTATTGTTATGTGAGTACTATGCACATGTTTTGAACAATATCATAAAGACAAAAACAGTCAGGCTTGACAATATCAAGGTTGTCTGAACAGGTTCTACTTTTGAAATGTTAAAGGATAACTCACATTCCAAAAAAACTAGAATGGTTTACTGAAATGATTTAATCACTCACTGTTAAGAATACTATCTGCATCAAATGCACCTTTCCTATTCTAGTCAGGCAGATTCACTTGACGGATGACCATCAAAGAATATGCTCTACAAAAAGATCTTCTGGCCTTTTTTACCTCTGCGAAATATTACATAACATATATAGACATTATTCATATCCATAACAACTTGTTGAAAGGCAAAATAATGATATTTCCCTCCCCTCACAACAGTTGGAAGTCCTTGTGTTTATGGCAGATATACTTGTCAATGTTAGAAACATCTGAATAAAAACCTTTTTCATGTTCACCCCTTATGTCATGGCCACTTCATCTGTGCACACTGTATCTGATAACAGGTTAGCCTAAAGACATGCAATACATACATTTACACTGTAAACTGCTCTTTTCTTTAAAATGTTTTGAGGGACTCTGCATTGCAAATAAATGTTCTCACAGAATACCAAGCTGCTAAGAAACAGAGCTCACACAGACTTACAAAAGGTTGTATTTTTAACTTAAAATACTCTAAAGTGTTCTTTTTGATAATGCTGATAGCTTAGGGCAGGGCAGCCGTGGCCTACAGGTTAGCACTTCGGACCTGTAACTAGAGGGTTGCCGGTTCGAACCCTGACCAGTAGGCACGGCTGAAGTGCCCTTGAGCAAGGCACCTAACCCCTCACTGCTCCCCGAGCGCTGCTGTTGATGCAGGCAGCTCCTTGCGCCGGGATTAGTGTGTGCTTCACCTCACTGTGTGCTGTGTGTGTTTCACTAATTCACAAATTGGGATAAATGCAGAGACCAATTTTCCCTCACGGGATCAAAAGAGTATATATACTTACTTACTTACTTAGCTAGGAGGGGCCACAGGGGAGATTTAGACAACTTCATCACAGAAACCGCACAACCTCAAAGGACCATCTGTGGCTCCGGTTCAGTGCATCTGGCCTATCAGACATCGGAGTGTGCCACCACTCATTTGGTCTTATTGACATGTGGTGCAGGGTCATGTGGTGCAGGGTCATGTGGTGCAGGGTCTTTAGCTGCCACACACAAGTAACTATCAACTTGGTGTGAATGCAGATTAGAGAGCATCTCTCATTGGTGCCTTTGTGATCTCAGGATCCCAGAGTTTGCTCAGACCATGGGGGAAGTGCCCTTCGCCATGTTATGAGGTTATGTGACATCAAAATGATGTTGGAACCGTTACGTTAAGGTAAAAAAAACCTGTTAAGGGTGCTTTTAAGGTGACTGGTATTTTATCCCCAGCAACGCAGACTCGCCACAGCGAGCCAGGGCCGACCAGGCGACCAATTGTCAGACGACGACGGTAGTGCAGCTTCACCATGCCCACATACATGTGTTCGACAAATGCTTTGATCCCTGTGATTCTCAAGTGAACCATCCACTTATATTTAGATTTGATAGAATCGCCTGACACCAGACCATATTACTGGACTCTCCACCACTGGTACCTGCCCTACATCTACCTCAGAACTCACTCAGAACTCACTTGTTGAGCTTCATCATGAAGATCTTGATGTGGCTGAAGGCACCTGACACTGGACCATGTTACTGGACTCTACACTCACTTGTTGAGCTTCATCATGAAGATCTTGATGTGGCTGAAGTCGGGTCTCTCGGCGGGGTCTTCGGCCCAGCAGCCCTCCATCAGGATGGTCAGCTCCTCACAGTGGCGACCGTTATCAGTGCTGGGCCTGAAGTAGGGTTTCTGCCCGTTACGCACCTTCTGAACAATCTCTGTCATAAGGAATCGCAGGGGAGGGGGGGAAAGGAGGGCCTTTGTTAACTATGGGGCTATGCTGCATGTTTTCTATTAGGAATATATAAAAATCAACTAAGACAAAACAGATTTTCTCCGGAGCGAGAGCGTATGCGCACACACACACACACACACACACACACACACACACACACATACATTCATACCCACACGCATAGAGGTTTTGTAGATACTTTTACAGATACACTGGCAAATCATTACATACAGGGCTATGCATACACAAATATATTTTAATCAGAATATAAATACTGAGACCGAAACAGCATGACAAACATTCCATATTTATTGGTCTTCATTAAGTAAATTGAAAACAAAACTAAATAAACTGGGCGAACAAACATCCTACATTACAAATTCACACCAAGTAATACTTAATCGTACATATGGTAACTGTTAACTTTATTCAGCTTTACTGTTACCTTTAGGACTGAGGTCCATGCCTTCAACATAGAATGGTCCATTTCTCAAGGCGATTTCTTGCAGAATGATGCCAAAGCTGTACACATCGCCCTTTTGGGTTCCCTGTGGTGGATGCCTATCATATATCAACAGCTCTGGAGCTGTCCACAGCTTCTCTGCAATACAAATATTTTGACATATTAAGAGTCACAGTCATGCCTAGAAACAAACCACAGCAATGTCACAACACACAAAATGGCCGCATGTGAGCCGGCCATCGCAGCACGTTCACCTACTTGCGTATAATGCATGCGAGTCCTCGTTTTCACACGATGACCGAAAACTTGCCAGGCCATAATCAGTGATTTTCAGCACAAATCGGCTGTCCACCACACAGTTAGACGATTTGAGGTTTCCATGGCATCCGATGTAGCTATTGTGCAGATAGTTCATTCCCTGGCAGCGAGAAGCATGAAATTGACTGTTAAAGACGTTTCGCCCACAGTTTATGGGGCAAATGTAGCAGAGCCGCAAGGAATTATATACTGAAAAAACACAAAACATAATAAAACAAATCATATTTGAAAGCAATATTTGGGGTAATCTATGTGCGGCTGGGGAATACATACTGTGGCAGGGGGTGCATGCACAATTAAATAGGGGGTAATGGAATGGTGTCTCGTGGAGATATACACCGTGTAATCACTTTCCAGGGGAAAAAAACAGAATGTTAGAGAAAGTCTCACATAGCACTGACTTCATCCAGCAGCTTTTATATAATTTCCAAAACCGTGGACTTCAGTGTGTTTGATAAGCCCTCAGCATTGGCGAGGAGCACACAGCGAAATGTTTCTAACAGGCAACAAATGCCATTAAAACGACATGGGTACTCTGTAGCAATTTTCTCCCTCCAAATGAGAAGGTGCCGGATGCTGGTGTGCTGAAATCGTTCCCTCCTCTCAGTCTGTGATAGAAATCAATGATTGTGATGGTGTGGCCAAGGCGGAGAATGGGACAGGGATCTTTTTTTTTTTTCAGCTGTGCCGCAGCAAGACACAGAAGACGGCCAGATGATTGGTTTGGATTAGGGCTGGGCGCACTTCCAGCCTGGGTTTTTATGAGGTTGTTTGTCCAGGGGTCGTTGATGTCTTTGATGCCAGCACCCCCGTTTTTTCCCCTCTCCCTCACGAGGCTCCCATCTGGTAATGCCCTTTAAATTTTGAAACTCTGGTAATCTTGTGAGATAGAGCCTTTTACTGCCTGCTGTACTGACAGCATCAAACAGAAAGCCACTTTTCATTCGCTTTTCTTGAGCTAAGATGTACATAAATAATTTCTCTGAATTTGTAGTCTACTAAGTCAGTGGCTAAGTGAGCTCTTCATTCTGCACTGTTTAGATCTGATACATGCATTGCACAGTACCTTCACAACATCATTGATGAGAGAGTATCGAAACATCCAGTCCAGATTTATGCTTTCATTTTCTAGTATATCCTATAAATGAAAAAAATAAAATCACCTAGCATTAGTTTTTCCATTAAAAAGCAAAATCATTTAGTAACATTCTTTAACATGTAGGGTCAAATTGTTCAAGTGGGGCATATTCCCAGTCATCAACAGCTTATGTTAAACTGGTAGGGTCCTTTGGCTCCATCAATGTCAGATGTTCAATTTGTATGCTGCTCAGATAATAATAAAATTAATCATGTCACTAACCTACATGTAGCTTTGCATAAAAACTTTTTGCTAAATGGTTAAAAGCAAATGCAAATAGACTTGGCTGGTTGATCATTTACTGTATGTGATCGATGTTAAAAGCTTTAACATTTGTTCATACATGCCCAACTCTGAAATCACAAGAATGGCATTTCATTGTAAAAAAAAATCAGGCCAGAGAGCTGGGCACCAATAATTTGACCAGCTAGCAGCAACAACTGCCAAATGGTTCCCAGAAACCAGCCCTATGCCCATAAACAGAGAGCCTGCTTTTAAAGTATATGTTTTCTGCAATGATGGCTTCTCATAAACCATCTTACAAACAATGGAATCAATAGCATGAAGTCCTTCTGCTGGAGGGAAATGTCAGTTTCCTTCTTGGCACATTTCAGTGTGGAATAACCATAAATTTAGACTATTGACTCGAGTGCTTCACAAAGAGCCATTATATCTTGTATCACTGGGATGCTGGTAGCATTACATAATAGGTTATTTATACGGCCGGGAGAATAGGAGGGCACAAGATATTTCCGAAGGGAGTTTACATGATGCTTGCGAGGTACATTACCTGAAGACTTCCTCTGGGACAATATTCGGTCACGATACAAATGTTGGGGGGATCGATGCAAGCACCGATGAACCTGGTCAGGTGGTTGAACTGAACGTCTCTCATCTAGAAGCAAGAAAGAGATGGCTTTCAGTGATAATAACGCTGTACATATTTAATGAGGCTGGCATTCCAACATGGTCTTGACCAAGGTCAGTTGGATGGGTTGCATAAGAAAGCAAAAGTCGAATCAGACAGTGGCTCATGAAGCTACTCTGAATGAGAGAAAAAAACAATAAAGAGAACAATAAGAAGAAGTGCAGATGTTTGCACTCGCCAGTGGAATTTTTGACAGAGAAGACCCTGCTAAGACACAAGATCGACTTGCTATTATCAGGAATGCATTCCTCTTCGTTGTCTCCAACTGCAGCCCCATACTGCCTGGGAATTCATCTTGTCAAGAGGTGCATCTTGATATGTCAAAATATTTGGACTCCATTAATAACTTTCTGCCCTGCCAAGCAGGTGGACTCTTGCCTTCATGCAATGTACTGTATGCGCCTAATACACATTTATAGGAGATGGGGGCTCTCAAAAGTTCCTGACCAGGAAATTATTCTTGATTCCCCCACAGTGAACAGCCTGAATAAAGAAAGTATTGCTACTAAGAAAAGGTATGAAAAATAGTCTCTCTCAAGATGTAAAGATGCAACACAAGTCATGGTTCTTTACCATATAGTGATGAAAAGAAGTATTTACATGTAAGCGCCTTTTTTGTAGCTCAAAGTGTAGCTCTCTAGTAGGTTTCTACTCACTTGAGCTCCACACCTTTTTAGATCAGATCAGTCAGGGTCTGGATGGCTGTATGGAACAAGAACTTTAGGTGTGTTCAGACTCATCCCTTCTGGAACTAAAACTTTAGGTGTGTTCAGACTCAGCCCTTCTGGAACTAAAACGTTAGGTGTGTTCAGACTCAGTCCTTCTGGAACTAAAACTTTAGGTGTGTTCAGACTCAGCCCTTCTGAAATCTGCTAAAGAGCTTAGCATCCAGCTGATGCTACGGAAGCAGCAGCAGTGGCCTAAGAGCCTACGGAAGCCTGAGGACTCTTTTCCAGGAGGATCCACACACACACACACACACACACACACACACACACACACACACACACACACAAGAGCCACTTCAGGCTGTGTATGTACGCAGCAGAGAGAAAAGCTGCGAAAGGCACCAAGGCGTGAGGCTCCTGGCCCCCAGACCCCAGTGTTCTCTCAGGGCTCCCTCTCTTGGTGTGGATATTAGTGGGCAGGCGGGGGAGGCACACCTCCATGAACAGCATACTGTACGCCGCCAGCCGATCTGTGACAGCTTTGTTTCGTGGGGCTGGCGAGCGAGGAGGAGTTAGCACACCCTTTGCCCTATATAATTTTTTCCCTCCGCCGAAAACGTAAAAAGAGGATAGAAAGGGGTGGGGGTGGAGGAGTTGGTGGTGGTGGTGGTGTTAGGGGTAGAGGGAGGCCCTTTGGAAGACAAGCAGTTAAAGTTTCCATTGGCAACAGCACTCACTCACTACTTCTCTCTCTCTCTCTCTCTCCTCCTCCTCTCTCCTTCCTCTGCCTCCATCCCCCCATCTGGCGGGGCTGTGTTTTTGCGAGCGGGAGTGCAGGGTCTGTCAGACGATCGGGCCCTCAGGGCGTCAGAGGTATTGCCAGCTAAAACTGGGGTGTCTCTCCCCCTCCCTCCCTCCATCTCTCCCTCCCACTCTCTCTCTCTTTCTCTCATTCTCGCTTGGTGTCTTGACTCCCTTTCTCTCACTCCCTCCTTCTCTCTCTTTCTCTCCTTCCCTCCCTCTTTCTTTCCCTGTCTCTCTATCATCCTCACTTGGTCTGTTGTTTCTCTATCTCTCTCTATCTCCCCCTCTCTCTCTCGTTCTCATTTTTGCACACTGTCATCCTCCATTGCTACTGTCTGTGTCTTTTGTTTCTTTCTCATCCTTTCTGTGTTGCTTTTAACACTTATCTTCACTATTAATCTACCACACTCTATTTTTGCTTCACTTCCTGATGTTTCTCTTACTCCCTAACTTCCTTTCACTCTCTCTCTTTCTCTCTTTCCCCCCTTGCACTCTCTTTCTTTTTGTCTCTCCCTCCCTTTCTCTCTCTCTCTCTCTCTTTTCCTTTGCTTCTACCTCTTTTTCTCTTTTCTGAGTGTTTATGTGTATGTGCCACCACCAGAACCTTCATAAACCACCAGTCCAATAGACACACACACACACACACACACACACACACACACACACACACACACACACACACACACACACACACACACACACACACACTCACACAAAAGCAGGGGGACTGAGATTGGCAGAACCCAGACGGTGTTATCCACTTCCGCCGGGATAAGGCCATCAAAACATGCCCCGGCTTCAAGCACGGACAGATCATATCTGCAGAGGTGGAGGAGTCTGTGAGTTTGGCCAGAGGGCTTTAAAGGTTTAGCCTGCTAAATCTCACACAGCTGGCACAAGCACTGGGGCTGAAGCTTCACCACATAAAATGTTTTTTTTTTTTCTATGTATTTTCTGCACTGTCTTCATTTCAAAATGATGTTAACAAACGATTACACAAGCTTAAAATAGGAATATGTGGTTTGTTACAATAATTACATCTAACTTAAGTGCCGTTTTGAAAACTTTTCACATCCCTAGGCAGTAGTTAACTGAAGGTTCCATAAATGTCCAGAGCCAGGGGTTTAGATGGACACCAAAGTCAACAGGGGGCATATGTAGTGCGTGTTGATTTGACTTCATCATAATTCTTCTGACACTGTCATTTATTTGGTTTTGCTTTCTGTTCTCTGTGGTGCCCTCCTGGAGCATGCTTTAGGTGTTTTACTGGTGGAGCTGCGTGGTGAGGCTCCAGGCCCCGGGTTGAGAGGCTCCTCTTTGAAACACCTTGTAAAAACTGCAGGCACATTACCTCACCCTCTTCCACCACCCCCACCTCAGAGAAAGGCACAGCAGAGAAGCAATAAACAGCCAGCTTGCTCGGCTGAAAGCACACACACACACACACATGCACACACACACACACACACACACACACACACGCACACGCGCGCACGCACACACACACACACACACACACACATACAAAACACAAACACACATACAAACACAAATACAAATGCACACAGACACACACACACAAACACGAACACACAAGCATACACACACACACACACAAACACACACATACACACACACACACACACACACACACACACACACACACACACAAGTACAAACGCACACACACACAAACACACAACGTATACAGGCACACGCATATAAAAAACTCCATCCATACGCAGGTGTACACATAGGTGCTTAAACATAAGTGTGCACAAAAGTAACATTACATAGACATGCATATTAAATGTATAGACGCACACAACACACACACCCACAAATACACAAACACACACACACACACACACACACACAGACACACACACACAAACACACACAGTAAAATGCCTGAACACACATGCAAAAACTTAACCCGTGAAACGAATGTTGGGACTCACATGTTTCAGCTCAAACAGCACTTGTCTGGTCAGATCAATCCTCTTCTTGTTCACGTGCTTGATGGCTACCAGGTTGCCCTGTGTTGAAAAGAGCAAGTTTTATTTTCACATTCATCAGGTTTGGCTGACATGGAAGGGAACTGCCAACCATTTACTGCAAACACACACACACACACACACACACACACACACACGCACCCACACGCACCCACACACACATTAACAACTTTCTTTTTGGCTTACTCTCTTTTCCAGCATATACTCATGACACACAGGCATACACACACATACACACACACACACACACACTAAGAAAGGTAAATTTGTAGCAGCTAGGACACTAAAAGCAGCTGCACGCCCAGACTGAGTGCCCTCACCCGTGTCCCCAGCGTCCACCTCACTTATTAACTAAAAGCACATTTAATGAAGTGGCTCTTCACACCAGACCAGGTGCACAGTCTCTCTCTCTCTCTGCCCGTCTAAGGTCAGACAGCCTCTTTGATAAGTCCGAGTCGCCAGCAGATCAGCATGGCCATTCCCCCCGGACAAATGAGCTGAGGGGGAAATGGACCAGACGGACAGCAGCAAAGACTGGTAGGCTTAGCCCTCCAAACAAGGACTCCAAGTGTGTGAGCATTCCCAGAGCCTAGTTACACAACTAGCTGTCTACAGTCTAGCCAGTGCTGGTCCCGCACGATTCAAGATTCAAGATTCAAGATTCAAGAGAATTCTCAAATACTTTCACACATGCATTCCACACTAATAATCTAAAATAAAGAAACAACTTAAAACCTTGTCTCACTGTCTCATCTGTCTCACTTTACATGTCATGGCTGTAGCAAGGTTTCCTCACTTTATGAGTGAAAGGCTGTTCATAATCCTACAGGGACTTCAACTGATTTGACAACATACAATAAGCATTCATTTATCAACTGACAGAGTTCCTGCCTGCTACGGTTCTGCCTATCGTGAGCTACTGTCCTACAAAACCCAGGTTGACTTAGCTTGTGGAGTGCAGATACTAATCACAATAAGGGGAGAAAGGAAAGCTTATTAATGCCTGGTGGTTCAGCAGTTTCTCAAGGTGAAGCTGTTTAAGCGCTGCAGCTCACCGGGTGGTATTTACACAGGATAGGTGAGAAAATAAACCTTAGGCAAGGCAAAGCAGAGCCATTACGATTTTTTTGGACTTCATTTTTAAAAGGTTGACATTCATCGTCTCCCATTAATCTCAATAAAAACAAGCACACGTGAGGCCTTTTTGTTACCACGTCTGCGATGCTTTTAATTCTGCGTATATGACTGTGTTGAGAGAGGGAGAGAGAGGAAGAGGGGGGAGAGAGAGAGAGAGAGAGAGAGAGAGAGAGAGAGGAGGAAGGGAGGGAGTGATATGAGAAAGAAAAAGAGAAAGCAGTTCGCCCACTCTCTGTTCCCAGCTTCTCCGCTTCTCCACTGCATGTGCATGTGTGTGGGTGTGAGGGAGTGCGGTGAAAGAAAGGCAGAGAGAAAGACAGAGAGAGAGAGAGAGAGAGAGAGAGAGAGAGAGAGATGGAAAAAGAGAATGTAAGAGGAACCCAGTCTTACCTTAAAATAGCCTGTTTTTGCAAATAGCTGATATTTTCCATGCGCAGTTATCAGGGAGCCATAGCTTGAGCCCCTCTACACAGAACAAAAGCACTCAGTCAGGCTCGGCACACACACAAAAAAAACAGGACAAAACAAAGACATCCAAAGGTGTTACAAACTAGACAAAGCCAGGAAACAACCTTTTATAAAAAATTAAAAAAAAATCATTGCCGATTTCAAGTGTTCAAAATGTCTGTATAAGTACTGACGTACAACTTGCCTTATTTATACAAGGGGCAGATGTAAAAACAAAAATAAATAATAATGAAAATTATACCTTCATCACGTTTCAAATGTTAACCATGTAACAATATGAATCTATACTACAATAAAGATGGTCCCAATATGTATGTGTGTGGATGTGTGTGGATGTCTGTGAAAGACAGACAGAGAGAGAAAAAAGAACAATATTGAGAGACATGTATTAGTGTCTGTGTGTGTGAATGCATATCTTGTGCTAGGAACAGCCCAGTAGACCTGCTCTGGAGCATCTCGTAGCAGATGGGAACTTTATTTGAACAATCATTTCATAGGAGACTGCAGCTACCTTTAATAAAGTGCCTGGCGACGGCTCAAGAATGTGTGAGCGAACCAAGAAAAGATCTGGACCTGTCGTTCTTGATTCCCCCATCCACCCCAAAAAAAAAAAAAGAATTTGTGTACACATGCATTCTGAAAAGGGAGCAGTTTCACAAATTATTCCGAATTCCGATTCAATTGCTGGATCAGAATCTCATTGGAATTCCAAAGCAGAACAGACTCGCAAACCCCCAAATTACAGTTTCTTGACAGAACGCCTCTCCTCTCTCCTCTTGAATGTATTAAGCATGGAGCAGCAGAGCACACATCTGCTGATTGGCCGTGCATAAAGCAGCAGGTCTGGCCCCATTACGGCCCAGGCCTGGGCCAAATGGGGCCTCCGATGGCAGCTGCTATCTGCTAGTCCTGCATGCCATATGTGCTGTCTCCATCTTATGCGTCCAGTCCCTCTCGCTGAGTGGTGGTTTGTGTGGGAAGATGCATAACCACTATGTCTGGCCCCTTTAAATGTTGAGGTACTGAGGTACATTTTTCACCTCCCAAAGGCGGTCTTACACGAGTGTTTTAGTTTTGTCTGTGTTTAACTGACTGCAGGTGTGACTGAAGCGCCAGAGGCTGTGTGTGTGTGTGTGTGTGTGTGTGTGTGTGTGTGTTTGTGAAAATGTGTGCCCAAGAATGCCATTCGAAAAATGCTGCCTTGCCTAAAGGATTGGATTGTCAGTGTGTAACCCATATTTGGATTAATCACATTAGATTTAAAACTGTTAGTACTTAGAACTCCAAACTCTCAGCCATTTTGCCGGACTATGAATGAAGATCTGGTCACTTAATTATACAGGGGGGTTGTTTTTGTCTAGAAAATTGTCTGTCTCTTGTGATTTTCCCTATTGGCATAAACACCAGAGCAAGTCAAAGGAAATAAGTAGCCTTAATGGCGCCTCTAAGGCACAGACAGCAAAGCAAACACATAGGTGTTCGAGACAGCCCAGTGCTGTCATGTGAACTTGATCTGACTCAACAATGAGTAGATTCAAACGTGTACGCACAATTAGCAGACTAGACTAGACTTAGAAAAGAAAACAAACCACAGCTATTTATAGAACTCACCACTTTTTTTTTTAAGGTAAACAACCTTAAATGAGCCTCTGGAAATCATTATAATCATTATTTAGCAGCACTAAGAGAGAGAGAGAGAGAACTTTGGGAAAGATAGAGAGGGCATAAGGAACGATTTCTGCAACAAAAAAAAGGTGCTTGAAACGGATAGTGTTTAAGATTTGTTTCGATATATTTAAACCAGTATGGCTTCAAAACTTGTCAACACTAGTTTCACTTGAATGCCAAGGCACTAAAATGTAAACGTCGGCGCAGGTCAAAACTCACATTCTACCCACGTAAAATATTTAGTTTGATACCATAATAAACTAGAGTGACTGTGTTTTACTGACAAAGGAATGCAGAGCAAAACTTGGCAGCGGGTGGCTTCCTTGCTGACCAAATACATGTGCATTACATGTGTCATTTGCAGGTCATCCCCCCAGATGAACTATCAGGAAGATGATAAGAAAATACGATCATGTTGTGTCGTAAAGTACTGCCTACAGTTTATTAGATACTTAGTCACAAGTGAATTCATTTTGAACTGGGGTGAATTTAACACAAATATTTGTGTCAGACCACATTATCTTTTCCCTTTATACAACGTTTATACAACGTTCGATTCTTGTCTGTTTGTATGAACATCACAGTGAGGCGATTTGTATGTTTTATCTAAGTATCTAAGGCCAAGTGCCCCTGGAGTAGTTAGGCAAGACTCAGAACCAGTGCTGGATAGGATTGAGTTTTTTTTTTTTTTTAAATCACGGGCAGGATTCAAAGGAGATCCTTTTTTCCGATAGCTATCTGGCACTATAAACACAGCACTCACACAAAGTGAATGAGTAGCTGTGAGAGGATTGACCAAGACGGCAATGCCACAGTTTAATCCGCCCTAGCATGAAACACACATCACGGCACAGTTGTGCCATGGGCTCGAACCAGAAAGCAATGGCTCCAACCTGTGAGAGTGTAAGTCGGCTGCCAGCGCGCTTGTGGTATTTGTTGGGACTCTCAAACTGGAGGTCTTCCCATCGAATCCTCCACAGCATTCCTGCCAACTCCTTCTCCAGCTTCAGTTTCCTTTAAAAGATTCAAAAATGGGTTATGGATTGGTTAGTTCCAACAACAAAGCAAAAGGGATAACAAGGGCTCTCAAAACAATGAGAATTATACACTGACGTTACCGTGTGGTCACTCTGGAAGATTTATATCAGTGGTTCCTGTAAGTCAGCTGATCAAACATGGGCTCAGATTCTAGAATTTCTAGATCAGTTTCTAGAATAGGGCAAGTGATAAAAATATGTTTTAGTAAAGCCTTGAGTTAAGATAAGAAGCAGTGCCACTGCATAAAAATGAAATGCAACTGAGTAGTCTTAACATAATACATTTAAAGAGCTGTTTTTTAACAGTTTACCACTCAATCTTTAGTGGAACCTTTGTATCTTTGGCTGGGGTGACCATTCTCAAGTTATATATGGATATATATATTTGACCTTTTAAACTCCTCAGTAATGTCATAAACTTTAACACAGGCACACCATCATGCATCCAGAGACCTCACATCTACTTCTTATTATTATACAGCATTTGGACCTGAGTATCTGAACTCATCTGATGGGATAAGCCACAGCTAATCAGCAGGGATCACTCTCATTACGCTCTGAACTGTGGATGCACAGTAGAACTGGCTGGAGCATAAAGCCTTCACTTTCTGACACTTATAATTGAAAGGCTTGGCGTCAGAAGCACCTAGACCAGAATGAGAAACCATCTCGTACAAGGACAAGGGGGGATTTCAAAACAAATCAAAAGCTGTGTCCCTGCTTCTACATGTCTTTACAGAAATTAAGCGTTCCTCTCTGAGTACATCAAACTGTTAACTCGCGACCAATTCCAAGGGGTTTTCGAGCCAGAGGAGTTCACAGAGGGTTGATGAGACATTCCTTCCGAATATGAAAACATGTCGAGAAAGGAGCAACAGGCGCGATGTGCCATAACTGCAGTCGTGGCGAAAAAACATTAACTTTACTCTTGACACGCTTAATAAAGTCTGCAATTTTCAGGTCACTCATGTCTCGCGCTTTCCCTCTGGTGTTATTTTTAAACATAAGTCGATCTGGCAGCCCGTGAGCAATGTGAATAAATATGCAAGTGACTTCCAACTGAATCAACACATCTGGCCCATATCTCTATGGACCTGGTATTTCTCAACATCCACTATTTGTAGCGAAAAGTACACAAAAAGGGGAAAAAAATTACTTTTTTTTAATAGCGAAGTACAGCTAAAATGTTCCGAAAGTCTAACGTGAAAAGGGAGGTGATCTTTATTAGTTTGATGTATTTGAAATGGAAAAAAAGCAAAGCTCACACATTCCATTACAATCTAAAAGGTGTAAAACACTTCCAGAAGGCAATGCTCAAATATTGCAACGTTTGCATTTCAAGGGCTGAATTTTTACCCTACTTTTCAGCTATCCTGCCTGGCCCCTAAATGAGGCACTATTATTTGTTTTTCTAAGGCGTACGTTGAAGTCAAACAGTTGGAAAAACCATGGTGGGGGCCTTAATACTGGAGAAATACTGAGCTTTCAGTCTTAAAGATTTCATCTGTGTGTGTGTGTGTGTGTGTGTGTGTGTGTGTGTGAGAGAGAGAAGAGAGAGTATGCATGTGTGTGTGTGTGTGTGTGTGTGTGTGTGTGTGTGTGTGTGTGTGTGTGTGTGTGTGTGAGAGGGAGAGAGAGAGAGAGAATGTTTGTGAGTGTGTATGTGTATGTGTGTGTTTGTGCGTGCAAGAAGGTGAGATTCCTGAGTGAAACTTGTTGTAGCGTAACTAACAATCAGTACCTGCCAGTGTTGAATGCACTGTGGACAAAAATTGTTCAGTCTCTGTTCCTGACACTGTAGAACATTTTCCATCGACATGTCAGAGACTCACAGACCTATAGTCAATGCTGTACATGACAGAAGTGAATACCCCAGAGAGAGACCTGTTGCATGGCACAACAGCAGCTTCAGCTCACAGAAAAGAAACCACACAACTTTCCTTTCTTATTTGGTGAAGTGTATTTAAGGTCTCCGTTAAGATTCATGGCAACTGAGTAGCCAAGGACAACTTTGTTTATTCATTTTTTGTCTTTTTATTAATAGAAAAAGGAAGTTGAACATTGCTCACCCTCACCCTTTTTTCTTCTCATTGCAAATGTGCGAGATTTAGCTATGGAGATCATTATCCTTTTGGACAGATTAAAAAAAGCTGCTTTGCAATTAAAACAAACAACTGGTGAATTGTATGACTTTCATCTGATTGTTGATGAATTTGGTGTATTAGGGATGATACGATTATTATTATTGTATTATGTGAACTCGAGCAGTGATGACTAAAGTTAACACGTAATTGACTCTGAGCGACTCTATGTTGTTTTACTCCGAAACACTCAGCTTCTCCTGAGAAGCACCAATGGAAATGTCATATCATCACTGAGTAGTCAGCATAACCTTGCAGGGCAGGAAACTCCATTAAACTAATTCTTTGAAAAACACACACTCGCTCACCTCTACACACACACGCACGCTCACACACATAAACACACACACACACATACACACACACGCACCCGCTCACACACACACACACACACACATTTTTCTATTTAAAGGCTCTCATTCTGAAGGCACTGGCAGCCCTACGGTGAAACGTGTGGCGCTTCACACTAGATCTATTGTTTCATGAATACCATATGTGAATACCTTTGTTGGATCCCCCCACCCCACACCACCCCACACTTAAACTCCAGAGCTCTTTGCTGGCCACACAGTGAAGAGAGGGTCTAACAGAGTCCATGTTTACTAAAACCAAGCCAACTCTAATCATGCTACATAGCTAAAGCTGCAAAATGTGCATTAATATAAACGTGTGCTTCAAATGTCCAGCAAAAAATGATTATGTTGCTTGGTGACAAAGACCCTCTCTCAGTTACAGAGATGACTGTTTTAAATAAATAGCCCCTACATTTGTTTTATTTATAAAAATATTTTAAGTAAATATTCTCCGCCTAAGGTTGGAAGTAATTGTTCTTGCAGCATCTTGCATATGGTGCAGTATGAATCATCATGTTGTTCAAGGCTAATGCCTAATGTCTTTGAGGCATGCTTGTGCGGCGGAGTTGATTAAGGAAATTCAGTGCTCAACAGCAAGGCATGTTCTGTTTAGCACAGCAGCTTGAGGAAGTGTCTCAGAAATACTCAGTGATACCGGACTTTTTAAATTCCAGGACATTTTGTGACAAACCCCTTCATCTTAAAATGAAAATGTGCTAAACCTAAAATGGCAACTGCAATATTTAGTCTGGGGTATAAGGGGTGAAAAAAGCTAATATCAATATTTGTTTAATGCGAGTCGTAGTAAGGGTACAGTATTTACACTAGAAAAGATGAGTAAGGATAAATATTTTTCCATGAAAAAAATAACTGTCTAAACGAAGTAGCTGGCACAAACACCAATCATACAACGACAACTTCAAAGTTGGATGTTCCTTTTAAATAAATGTGAGGAAACTCCAGGACAAAAGTGTCCTGTCAGAATGATTAAAAACAAAATGAGAGACTAAAATAGAAACTTTAAAAATAAACAACAAAAAAAAGCCCAGGTGAGAGTCTCTCGATGCAAATGCCTGAGTTCACCTCAGCAACAGCTGAGACAAATTTCAGGTTGCAAGCGCGACCCGCTGCGCGGTTGCTGTGGCAACAATCATGTAAATTCCTCCTTGGCACCTATAGCTTCTCTCCACATAAATCCTGTCTAGAAAAGCCGTCCTTGAACTCTTTGGTATTTTCCATATTTAGTCTAGTTGGTCTGCCCCCCAACCCCCTTCCCAGTTTGTTTCAACTCATGAAACTAAAGCAAAAAGAAGGAATCCATTTGTGAAACTGTGTGTGTGTGTTTGTGTGTGTATATGTGTGTGCATGTGTGTCTTTTTCGGTTGCAGTTATAAAATCCCTAGTAATGGAACTCACCTGTAAATGAGAAAACTCGATATTCCGAAGATGATGAGGGCCAGGCCGGAGCCGACAGCGACGATTCCCAGAACCGGCAGTTGGCCTGGAAGAAGAAGCACATTCTTTTCATCCTATTGTCACACGTCCCTCAACAGCTTTCTGATGCTCTGAAGCAGAACGCGGAGTCTGCTGGCACCCTTTGGCTTTCGTCCTCTAGTCCTCTCTTCCTTCTGCTCTACGTCTAAAAACGAATCGGCAAAAAGAGCATAAACGCCAGAGATTATTCATATCTCATCAGGTATGATAATCTGTTCTGTCACTACTCTCAGCATGTGGTTGAGATTATCATGGCCACTACTGGTAAGCTACTTTTACCAAGTTTTATAGTTTATGCACTTTTTTTTTTTATATAACTCTATGCTCCATTGGAATTGCTTAACTGCAGAAAAATGAGTTTGATGGCAGAGCACAAGATTGCATATCCAAGAGCTGCTATTATTCAAGCTTTCCTGCCATCTTTTGTATTTATGCACGGTGGAGATTGCACCCTTTAAAATATCACTGACTGATATCAAATGTAGTCTCTGCTTTTCCGGCCTATTTTCTTCAAATACACTCTAGTGAGGGGACCTCAGAGAGGCATTTTTGATCAATATTAGATGTGAAAGCCTGGGTGCACACTCTCCAAGGTGGCTTTCAAGATCGTTCCTCGCTTTCAAAAAAAGAGGATTCACGCAGGGGTGAGAAGCCATTTGCTGGGCTAACAGCGGAGACCATGATAATCTAGACTGACTTGAATAAGATATCATACTCAATCAGTTACACTGTGGGTAACTGATAACTATGTATACTTCCTATTTTTCAGTGGGTGCTTAGCATATGATTATGCTGTCTTTTAGCATCAAGCCAAGAGATTTCATTACTCACACAAGGTCCACCCATTCATTTGATCATGTAACAAACACTGTCACTTTACTGAAACAAGTTGGATACATTGTCAGTCCAAATACAGAGTGCATAGTGGTTTCAGTTGTGCAAACGATTGCTGGTAAAAGTAAAACAAACAGATTTTTTAATGTGATTTTATTATTCAGTTTCAGCAACAGCTACATTTTGTTATTGTATTACTATGATTCATTACTCGCCTACACAAAATGGAACTATTCAGAGAGAGAGAGAGAGAGAGAGAGAGAGAGAGAGAGAGAGAGAGAGAGAGAGAGAGAGCAAGAGTGATTGTGTGTGTGTGTGTGTGTGTGTGTGTGTGTGTGTGTGTGTGTGAGTGCATGTGCGTGCGTGTCTGTGTGTGTGTGTGTGTGAGTGCATGTGTGTGCGTGTCTGTGTCTGTGTGTGTGTGTGTGTGTGTGTGTGTGTGTGTGAGTGCATGTGCGTGCGTGTCTGTGTGTGTGTGTGTGTGAGTGCATGTGTGTGCGTGTCTGTGTCTGTGTGTGTGTGTGTGTGTGTGTGTGTGTGTGTGTGTGTGTGTGAGTGCATGTGTGCGTGCGTGTCTGTGTGTGTGTGTGTGTGAGTGCATGTGTGTGCGTGTCTGTGTCTGTGTGTGTGTGTGTGTGTGTGTGTGTGTGTGTGTGTGTGTGTGTCTGTGTGTGTGTGTGAGTGCATGTGCGTGCGTGTCTGTGTGTGTGTGTGTGTGTGTCCGTGTTTGCCCATGCAGCGGCTAGTCATGCATGCGCCATCAGTCGGTGTTGCACACTGTGAGAAAGACAGAGGGTAATTACTATGGCTTGGCTCCCAAACGCGAGCAAGAGCATCACTCATTATCTCATCTTCTCCTATGCTGCTGTCTTTGTTTCTTTCTTTGTTTCTCTCTCTCTCTATCTATCTATCTCTCTTTTCTTTCTTTTTTCTCCGCACAGCCATTGTGCTGCCACGTGAAAGCAGCCCTATCTATTTTAGCTCGCAAATTCAAAATGGCACACAGAGAGGTAAAATACCAGGTCATTTCCACTGGAAACAAGGGGGAATTGGACAACACATAGATGAGGAGAAAAGCCCTTTCAGAACAGAGGGTCAAAGGAATATGCTGGAATGGTCAAAAGCACTGCGCTGAAAAGACTCTCAGATGTAGATCAATGTTGGGCCTACAAACTTTTACATTTCAGACAGGAAACAGAACAAGATTTGTATTGATGTAAGTACAACATAGTATGGTTGGTCTTGGTGGACTAGATCTACTTCTGTTAGAAGCAGCTGCACCAACTTAGTGGTGAGACTGCATAACTGCTGCTGCTGCATGAAGAATACAACAAAATTAAAAGACATTCAAATTAAAGAATGCAAACTCCCCCCTATCCCAAGCAGATCTGGACAGGTGGAGTTGGGGAGGTGGAGTGAGCAAGAAATTGTTGTTATGGCACAGGAGCTGCGTGAGTCTACCTGCAGACTGCGGACATTTAAACAAACGCTATGTTTTGGAGCTAGTGCTGATTGGTTCTCGCCAAAATCAATTAACATGCGTCACTCTGAGTTTCTTGACTGAACTGGTCATTTTTTTATAAGAAATACTAAATTCTATGTCAGCACAGTGAATTGTGTTTGGTTGCATTTGCTGAACCTAAGGCACAGGGAATCTTTAACAGAAATACCATGAAGAAGCACAGCAGTACTACCTTGATCTAAGGTGAATCTCTTACTCACATCCACACATAAAAGCCTTTGCGCAGGGTGATAAAAAGTGGGATGAAGTGTCATTATGACTAGTATAAGGCAATCTACTGTCAAGACACGGTTAATAAATACAACTGATCTTATTCTTCCACCCTTGAGTAAGCCAGATGCACAGCAGTATAAAATTTATGTACGTGTCAAAACAAGTGAGTCAAGCCATAAAAGCCAAATGATTTGTGCTGCTTTAGTGTCTGGTTGGGACAGAGACAGAAGCTCTGAAATGTTAAGACCCAAAGACATACACTAATGGTAACCAGGGTTAACCAGACTAACCAATTACTAGTGCGTATCACACTTACAGAAGGAGGCATCTTGACAACAGACATTTACAAAAGATCAGCTCTACAAATAATTACACTAGCCAGTGTACAGAAGCTCAGCACAGGAGTTAAGGTAAAGATAAAAGCCGGTGTGGTGGCAGTGATTAGGATTGTGTCTGACTACAAGTGAATGACCACATTTGGGAAACTAACTGGGACTGGTTAACCCTGTCTCTATTTAGAGAATCACTCTTAGAATTCTCACAGCATTCTTACAAAGGAAAATGTCTCTGCCTCCAGAAAACTCAACTGTTTGAACCTGATAACTACCAATCAAATTACTTTACAGCTATGAGAATTATGCAAAACAAAACTGAACCGTAAACCAAAACATGTGTTACTTTCCAAAACAACAGAGGCACTTCGTCAAGACTTAATGATTTTAGCTTCAAAATAAACTAACAGCCCAATTGTTACTGTGCTAGGAATGTCAAGGCCAAAAGTTTGCTTCCAAGGGAACCCACACACACACAGAGACAAACTGATAAAGGTTTCCTGCACTGTTCATGTTCTGAATATCAGCAAAGTAAACAGCTGCAAAAAAACTTAATTCAATGCTAAATATTCTTCTTATGGGAACTCAATGTTACGTACAAGGTAGTTGAGCCTGTTTTGCCTTCTATTGTTTATGTAAATAATACAGAAGCTACAATGTTGGCACAGGATATAGCCTATGTTATATATATAATCCTAAATGAATGGGCTTCTACGGGGGTTAGCGAAGAGATGGGTACACCAGCCTCCATTGGTGTTTCAACTTTCGCCTGCACCCTTGAGCAACACCTGCAAATGTACGACGGAGTATTAGGGCCACACATGAAGAAAAAAAATATTTCTGCCATGACGAGATTAAACTCGAGTCGACATGTCGACATTAAACTTGAAATTTCGAGACTAAAGTTGAAATGTCATGTCGACTTTAATCTGGACATATCGACTTTAAAGTCGACATGTCAAAATTAAACTTGACATTTCGAGAATAGAGTTGAAATATCATGTCGACTTTAATCTCAACGTGTCGACTTTAAACTCGAAATATAGTTTAAACATACAGTTTAAGCTATGTACACTTCCCACAACTCCAATATTTGACAAAAGTGTACAAAGCTTAAACTGTTTTTATTGCGGTTATGGAAATATCATACACTATGCCATTTATATAGCTAGAATAATACATGTTTCCAATAACATAATGTTTAGAAACTATAGTAGTACAACATGTCAAGATGAAATGTCGAGATTAAAGTCAATATGATATCTCAACTTTATTCTCTAAATGCCGACACATCGAGATTAAAGTCAACATGATATTTCAACTTTATTCTCGAAAATGTCGACTTTAAAGTCATCATGTCGAGTTTAATCCCGTCATGGCAAAAATATATATTTTTTCTTCATGTGTGGCCCTAATTATTGTCAGTTTGTAAAGTTTAGGCGAAGTAGGAAGTTAAGTTAGGAATCTCTGATCAATGTGATTGGTAAGGCTGGACCAATGATTTCAAAGTTAGTGCCCGTCGTGATGCAAGTGTTGCAAACGTTTCCCAATCGAGAACTGCCAGACTCTTCACTTTGTGAAGCAAGAGATGCCATACAGAAACAAATCCAAAGATAAGTAGGCCTACATCACAAAAGCCAGATCTTACAAACTGCACTAACATTAAACCAATAGTTTGATTTTAATGAATAAATGAATATGATCACAGTATATAATTATCATAGGTATCTATTATATCTGAATATACCTGAATATCTGAATCACATTAAAGGCATAGTACTTGATTATAAACCAATGCACTTTCTGTCAGATGTAGCTTTCTGTGTGTTTCTCTGTGATGTTTGTAACCCAGCCAATCAACAACAAGGGATCATTGTTTGCTTCAGAAACATGGAAAGGGCGTGGTGCATTCTATTGGCTCTTCAGTGTAATCGAGGATTACACCTTTAACGACCTACAGCACATCCAGTGATGAACCCCCACACAAACACATACAACCCCAAGGTGAGTTGGCGCGGCTTGATTGGCACCAGGCTGTGAACACTTACCGTCATGGCATGGAGAGAACACACAGGCAGGATCATCCAGAGGTGGAATCCCTTTAGGCCAATGGATCCTTTCAGTCGCCGACCAAACCACTTCCTTATTTGTTCCATTGTAAAGAGCCACAATCTAGGAAAAAAATAGAACCCAAAGGGTCAAGTGCAAAATCAATGTGCTTTCTGGCTGTTGTGGAATTAAAATGCTTGTAGAAATTTCTGCCATGCTTGACCCAAAGAAATCTTGATCAAAGAAGCAAAAATGCACGGGGCTGCACAGAATGCTGAATGTCACAGGAGCATTTTCATTTTTCAACAACAACAACAAAAAACTCACAGCACACTTTTAATTAGAAGCAGTGTTTCTACTCTCCCAAAAGGGATAAGGTCTTTGAATGGATGGAAATGGCAGAATATAAAAATTGAGCACGCCAATCTCAGACTCAGCTAATCACACTAATCTCAGACTCATGCTAATGCGCTGCATTAATAAGGGGTAAACACAAGTGACCTTTACACTCCTCCAGGTGACTGTGAATGTCACAACTACCTGACTCAAAGTAGCTGTGACAAGACTATGACACCTCAGAAAGCCCCTGGTGAAATTAAATGAATTCACATACGTACTAAGCATCAGCACTGGCAGAGGAGGCTTTTCAACATCTGCACACAGAGACGAGACAGCGGCAGAGGCAGGAGCCGCATTGTTCTGCCTCTGTCTCTGCCTCTCCACACACACACACACACTAGGGTTGCAAAGGGGCGGAACATTTCCGGTAAATTTCCGGAAACTTTCCATGGGAAGTTAAGCTGGGGAATTTTGGAAATATTCCAAATTGGAAAACTTTCGTGGAATTAATAGAAATTATGGGAATTAATGGGAATTTACGGGAAATTAACTGGGAATTTTGTGTAATTCATACAAACTGTTTTATATACAAACATTTGTAATAAGCAATATGATTTGTATGTTCGTATTTTCGCTTAGATTAGCATACATGCTAGCTAGCATGCTGGCGGGAATCCCATTCTCTGCCTATGGTTTACTAGCGTGCTAAACTAGAACTGCCCAAGATACACCACACCACTCAACAACAAAATCCGATTGGTTGGAACATTTTTCCCCATGCATATAAACGCACCATAGGTTTCCTTTATGTCTAGCAGCCTATGCCGATTGCTGTGTGCATGTGATTGACATATGTGCATGGTAGAAATTTGTTGTTTTAACTAATGTTAGACTGCAAGTTGTGGTTTCGTCCACCACATTTAAGTTCCCTGTTACAGACTAACTTGCCATATTAAAAATTCCCAATTGATTCCCATTAATTCCCGTTTATTCCTGTTAATTCCCATATATTCCTGTTAATTCCCATGGAAAGTTTCCAACTTTGAAAATTCCCGGAATTTTGCAACCCTAACACACACACACACACACACAAACACAGACAGACACACACTCTTCTTCTACAAGTGTGTTTAATAAGCCAGTGTTATTCATAAGCTGAGGTCTGGCCACGCTTGAGGAGTGGACACCGGGTGAGCCACTTCAATGCCCTCCCTTGTCTCCCAGAGACGTTACGAGGGATACTACACACAGGACTCCCAGCTGGAGAAAGTCAATTCACCT
Organism: Alosa alosa; assembly: GCF_017589495.1. Lineage (NCBI taxonomy): Eukaryota > Metazoa > Chordata > Actinopteri > Clupeiformes > Clupeidae > Alosa > Alosa alosa. Next base: position 21,835,016 of record NC_063200.1, on the reverse strand, counting down.
CAACCCCTACCCCCCCACCCCACTCCACCGAAGCCTCATGGCCCACAACCCCCATGATGAGGTTTAGAGGTCAACGTGGAACATTCCAACAAAAAAGTGTTTTGAGGTATAGGCTCCTTGGTAGCGGTTTTGTCTTGGGCTCTGCAGATTTGAATAAGGTGTCTGATTTTTTTCTTTTCTTCTTTCATTTGTTTTATTTTATGTCTTCTTTTTCATGTTTAATCAGAGACAGATGTACTCGTATGAAATTATTTTAAGTGGACATGTTAGGATGATTAAGGGAATCAGAATGCTTGGGGTTTGTAAAAAAAAAGGCCCATGCACAATCAAAACAAGCTGTTCAACATTTGCTTCTAATTGTCCGCATGGCAAAGAATTAATGAGAAATAAGGTTTTAAATCTACACATCATTTGGTATGTAGAGAGACACTGCCAAGGCCACAGTCACTGCAATTGTGGAAGAGCAGACATGCGGAATGAGTTACACTGTTATTCTAAATATGCAGCATTCTCTCCGTTTGTGTTTCCTAGTGATTCATTTTCCATGTTGCACAGAAAAAAAATCCCAGTTCCTAAAATCAAAAAGAGGGATTACAGACAACTACGGCACATTCTCTGACCAGTTTTAGAAACTTAGCATTGTTGCTGCCTCTAAACATTGCGTGAGGATCAACAGGTGATAAAAGTCCTGCGAAGTTGTTTACTTTATAGATGTCCTTATCCACTGGTAAGAGGAGGAGAAGTTAGTGAAGTTTGCTTACCCCAAACTGTCCAGTTTGTTGATTTGTCATGGCCCACAGGGTGAAGTCAGTGTTCCTGTCGTGTCTCTCGTCGGTGGTCACCAGGCCTGTGACCCCTGTAACACACAAGAGACACACAAGAGACAAGAGTGCATATCCCTGTCAAGCATTAAGCGTGAGCATCCTGCTGCTTCTGAGGTTGATCATTACCACAGACACAAAAACACCCTCTGTGATCAGAGAGGAGGAGGTCTTTTTGTGTCTATGCTCTCAACAAGCATGGTGTATTTCTTACAGACAACAAAGCATCAAAATGGAATTTACGTTCCGTTTCGTATAAGCCTTTTTTAGCAGAATATTCACTTCTGAAGAAATTGGCCATTTTAGCAACCTTCTTCATAATGAGAGTGGGTTTCAGCGCATAAAATTAGAAACGGTATTCCCTATTGTGCCAACAAGTCTGAACTTGTTTTAATCCACAACAAGAGTAGGCTAACCAAAAAGACCTGAATCCATACAGTCGTAATCCGGCTACAGTCCCTACCAGTAGCGGCTCCTCGGTTGACAAATAGGCGGGGCAGTCTGATGATCAAGTTTAAAGAAAAAAAAAAAAAATTGGCATAGTTCCAGGTCACAGGCAGCTGGACGCACAAGGGCGGTCCACGGAGATTTTGTTCATTTTTACGCCGAAATCTGGGGAATGGAATCCCATAATGTTACCACTTGCGGTCAAAACACTGTTTTGTTCATGCATTATTAACGTTAGCCTAATGTTATTTTATTCATAAGAATTGAAGTTTAAAATTTTGAGATTCCAGACAAATAAAAGCTACAAGGTAGGTAGGCCTAATCAGCCCATTAGCTCAGATCAGTGGAGAACTTGGGGGAAACTCAAGAGGGAAACAAATAAACCGAGAATTCGTTGCGAAATCAAAATTCCACTGGAGCTCCAAGCGTAGGCTTCACGCCGCCTTACACCACTCAGCTCTCATAGTCAAGTTCAAGTTGTTTATTGTCATGTAGACCTACTCATAAAAGAAATTATAAGTAACGAAATTATTGTGTTTAAGAGTCAGCTTAACTTTAAAGAGTAAATTAAAAGTAGGCTATTCATTAAAAAGGTAAATATTGTGTATGAGGGGGGGTATACCATGGAATGAGTGCTTGCGTGTCCACCGTGGTTTGTATAGAAATTAGGGCTGACAATCGATTAAAAAAAATAATCTAATTAATTACATACTCTGTGATTAATTAATCTAAATTAATCGCATATATATTTTTTGCTGTGAAAGTATTTACATTTTTTAAATTTAAATAAATCGTTGAATAATCAGCATTAGTGACATTAAAGTTCAAAAACTCTTGTATTATTATTTTAATAATGGCCATAATAATCTATGATATGACCTAATATGCTGAGGAAATCAATTCAAAAGTGTTTTTCACATACAAGGTATATCAGGCCACAGATATAACCTAGGGGACACAATGAAAATAAATTCACTTCCCCTAATGTCAACACTATTTCTTTGCATTGATGTGCGACTTTAAAGTTGATGAACTCCGGTGATATGCAAATTCCTTGCTGCAGACATTGCAGAGGACTTTATTTTAATCAACACTTTATTTTGTTTGTTGTTTAAAAGTAAATGTTCCAATCAATGATCTAGTCAGCACATTTTTTTCTCTCTCCTTCATTTTTTTCATAGTTACTGACTACAATGGCTCGGGGTCAAAGGTCATACGGAATCGATTCATCTGCGTTGTTTTTTTAATCAGTTATTTTTTCTCAAATTAATTAATCGAAATTAACCAGTTATTTTGACAGCCCTAATAGAAATTAATATTAAGTGACACATATACGTAAAAGGGCAGTTTTTTTATGAGCTCCTTGGGGAATGATTTGGAAAATTTGAGGAAGCTTGAACTATCAAATAGGATGGCAGCAGACAAATGGCCAGTCAATGAAAATCTGTTGGTGGCGGTAACTATGATTGTCACACACTTCATAGGCAATTTGCGCAAAGTTAGAAGCGGACCTGCGCTTATCCTGGACACCGGTATGTTTTGCACAAAGGCACGGGACATCACGTAGGCCTATCGTTCTTATGTTGGCCACAAACTTGTCTGTAACCCTGTGTGCCTCCACTGCATCAATTGCTCTTTTCTGCAGCTGTGCATAGAGCACATCTACACGGGGCATGATCTTGTAGAACAGGTCTAAAAGGAATAAAAACTCGGGATCTAAGAGCATTCGAGAAAACCCTTTAGCCTCTCTAACTGAGATTGTATCAAAATCTCCAGATGTTTCAATTATTTCGAAACACTCCAAAATAAGTTTTAAAATATTTTCGGAGATCTTGTGAAAGAAGCGGAGAAACCATAAATATCCGAGAAGAAGACACGCACTGAGGATGCTGCTGACACAGCCTTCCATCACCAGGTTCAATTGATGTGCATAGCAATTAGGGTACACGTCTTGCACTTTCTTACGCACTCCACCAGATGCTCCTCTCATGACATTAGCCCCATCAAATGTCTGTGCAATCAGCCTTACTTTATCTGTGTCACTCTCAGGTGAACAAACTCATACACGATTTCGCACTTACTACTGTAAGTCCCTACCTAAGTACAGTAAATTAGCAAGCAATACTTCATAGAAGTAAAACTACTGTATGTAAATTAGCATGAGAATCTTTACATTGAATTAGCAATTAAAATATCTATAAACATGGATCCCACATAATCATGTCAAGAAAACAGAACTACTTGCATTTGAAGGCATTTTCTCCCTATCAATCACACATGCTGTGTAACATCACCTTGATTCAACCCTATCATTTGTAAACACACGTCACTGTAGCATGTAGGGCCCTTGTTGTTCCTTCTCAACACATCCGCTCTCATCCCCCAACTCATCTGTTGTGAGGCTATAGCTGAGAGCTGTACAGCCGCTGACTGAGCCTTTAGCACGATTCCTTTCCAGCACCATGCTAAGGCAGATGGACTGTGTATCAGAAACAGATTTTCCAGAATCTTGTTGGCCTGAGATCTTTACTCCAATCACAAGGAACTATGACCTCTCTCTCTCTCTCTCTCTCTCTCTCTCTCTCTCTTTCTCACTCACTCCCTCTCTCTCTCTATCTACCTCTCTCTTTCTCTCTTTTTATTTTTTATTTATTATTCTCTTGCTTTTTTTTTTTCTCTCTCTCTCTCTCTCTTTCCCTTGCTCACTCTCACACACTCCCTCTCTCTCTATGTCTAGATAATCCAGTTGACTGACTTGTTAGGAAGCCCCTCGGCCCAAACCACCCCAAACTGAGGAGCCACTCTCTGAAACTCTCTCAAACATCACAAACGCTGGACGTCCTCCAGTGTGAACTCCCACTGGACATCACGAAACGTCTATTTAGCCGCGTGTCATTTCCCTGAGCACAGTGGATAATTTCGCCATTAGACGCACTTTAAACATTCCCTCCTGACAGTGGCGGGATCTGACTGCAAGGCTCACACGGGCGCGTACTTACCCCAGATCTGACGGTTTTGCATTTTTTCAATGATCCGAAGTCCGTCGTTCTGAGCGCCCCCTTCAGCTAGGACCTCGTCCAACGCCTTCGCATAAAGCACGAAGCCATCGTAAAAACAACCCGCGATAAAGTCTTCCTGTGGGAAAAAGGGAGAGAGATTGATTTTTAACATCACATCAAAAAAAAACCAAATTTGTCAGTTACTATTGATATCTGATTTTGATTCTGAGTAGCATCAACATCCAAACAAAAGCTGTCAGCTTGAACACAGATCATGTTATTGAACTGTCCTTTATCATACTAGCAAAATCTTTTCTGATGCTTCCTTCATGACAGTTTTATGTTACCACCAAGTCATGGCTGTTGGTTTTTATTTTACCATTTTTCATTATTGTTTGCGGTTTCGGATGTCAATGGAAAACAGATTTATTTTATCACAGTTTTTCTCTCAGTTAAGAAACATCTTGCAGTTGACAATTGCAGAAATATTAGAGTAGCACACTTGATGCTAGATATCATTTTTAACTTACCAATGAAGGCTCCAGTTGGACATTGAAATCTTGCTTGGCTCGCTTATGGAGGTCCCTTTGGAATTGAGTGTATTCAGGATTATCCGGCTCCTTATAAGTCAAGATGAACACAGACTGCAGAGTGAGAGAGAGAGGGAGGAAGGAGATAGGAAGAAAAATGAAAGAATGAAGGAACGGAAAAGGAGAGGAAAGGTTACAACGTGAATTATGACACAACCAAATAAATCACTGCAGCATCTTAGCAATGGAGTGTCTGTGAGGATTCACAGTCGCAGGCCTACGGAACAAGATTTTTTACGACCACAAAGTTTGCAAGCAGTGTCAGATGACAAAATACCCTGAGACCCTCCTCGCCATCCAAACAGAGATAAAAATCTCCTCATTTGAAATATTGGCCTCTCAAAACTATAAACACATTATTTGAAGCGAATATTTGGAAAATGTTGAAATCATAGTTTACTTCATCAATGAAAATATAACTATGTTATGATATACTGAGAAAATAGGCCCACTATGGTCGGATGGCTGCCTGATTGTAGGCTGACTTAATAGAGGACCATCGGAAAAAAATACACAGACCAAGAGATGTTATCAATAAAGTTAACTTGGCATCAATAACACTGGCAAAACCCTTCTGAAAAGGTCATTCATTACTAAAAAAGTCAACATTATGCCCCAAATGCAAGAAGCACTAAAACCTGTTTCAGCCTGTAATTGATCTAGACTGTTGCATAATCGTCTGATTCAAAGTCTAGTGTTTCCAAAAGCTGAGGTTTGAAGAGTCTCTTTTTTTGGGTAGCGCCGCACCAGCATGACTTGACAAAGCCGCTTTGCTGAGTAAATATTTTCTGATGGGCTGATCCAGAACAGATCGCTCCTCTACCCTTTCAACCTGCGCGCCCAAACTGCTTTTTTCACTCCAGAGAACAGCAGATCCAGCTGCTCTCCCAGGAGGCGTTAATGAAAAATTCCACTCTTGATTAATCATGCAATAACGTAATTGGCATCCAACTCTGATTTTTCAACGTCATGGTGAAAGTGATATTCTTACTTCTGAATATTAAACTTGTGTTTAGTCACAAGGGTCTCGAGTAGAGTGATGAATGGTGAGATTTTCCAGATTTAAAGGCAATTAAAGTTTTGAACTGTGAGGGAAATGGATTTTCAAGGGACTTCTAAAGCTTTTAAACTCACCTTTCTGTGCTTTAGAAGGCAGTATAAAAGGGGCCTCTACAAACACTGCACTACTTTCTAATTCATATCTCGTTTAAGCACACACACACACACCCCCCCACACACACACAAACACACACACACACACACACACAAATACACACCTCATTACAGTTGCTTTTGTTGCAAACATCAAAGCGAAGGGAACGAAAAAAGTTGCTTGTTGCCCACACTGTTTGCTCTGAGCTGCTTTTTTGGTTTGTGTCACAGCCATTGCACTAAGATGTCTGCGAGTGAGCGGCAATAATGTTCAGCAACAACTTTATTTCGGTACAGTCGCTCTTATCAAAATTAAGAGGCCAATTTTGTGCAATTACTTGGACCATGTGCGAGTAATTTGTTTTTCTGTGACAAGTCCATATGAAAATGATTTATACCAGTATGGAGCCAGACATGTGATAAGGTCTAATTCTGAAATCAAATCACATCCTATGAGAGAGAGCGAGAAAGAGACAGAGAGAGAGAGAGAGAGAGAGAGAGAGAGAGAGAGAAAGAAAACATGCAGGCACCTCACCGATGAAGTACACATTAACGTCAAAGTAAGGTAAACCCAAAACAATTCCGGTCAGACCAAATATTTAAAACCTGATGATTTAATGGCGGTTTAGGCAGTTTAGTCAGGCAGTCTGGCATCGAGGAGTCATCCATCCTCACACACTCAAGCAGCTTGAATGGAGTTCCCCTTTAATGACTAATATCTGAAAGAGCTTACCGTATAAACGGGTGAGCCGCAGTCTGCAGCATTTGAGAGTCTTTTGAGACCATAGCTGCTTTTTTAGGGTGATTACCTTGAAAGTATTGATGGGATCCGTCCACTCAGTGGAGGAATTGTTCCAGGGTATTTTTGCATCGTTTTGCAAGCTTGTGCCAAACACATCCAAATAAAAGATGGCGTAGTCCTCAGGGTGAGGTTCCTCCTCCTGAAAGAGCTTCATGATGAGGAGAAAGGTATCAAGAGGTCCACAGAGGTACACAACTGTGGAAACAGAAAGAGAGAGAGAGCGAGAGAGATAGAGAAGGATAGAGAGACATATATCATTAGAATTAGAACATACAGGTGATCTTGCCTTGCAAACATCAATTGCCCCGCAGCTTTTCTTGTCAATGTAGTTCAAGGGGGGTCAATTGTTATTTGATTTTCTTGAGAGTGTATATAGCTGGGAGTCATTCATGTGATTGGCAAAAGTAATGTTATGTTCTGCTTACTGCCTGTCTAAACATGCATAAGCTACAGTACGTGCAAATGAGGGTACCATTTCCTGTACAAAAACATAGTGTCTGGGTGGTTGTCTGGACGTGGATGTGTGTGTCTGTTAGTGTGTGTGTGTGTGTGTGTATGCGTGTGTGTGAGTGAGTGAGTGAGTGTGTGTCTGAACATGTACACAATCGCACACTGTTTTCGTGTTACGCCTGTGCTCCATAGGTATGTCTGTAGGCATTATTTCCGTTAGGTGTGTTTTTGTCAGCGCAGTCTCTGCCAGCTGTGGGGCTAAAGTTGGAGGGAGTCCTCCACAACACAGCCCCCACCCCCACCCCAGCTTCGCCTCAGTCCCACCAACTTAACCCACCCCCACCCCCCCAACACACACACACGCACACTCCCTCTCTAGTTAGCAGACATTTCCTCAAGTGTGAGAGTGGAGTCTGTAGGCCAGACCGCTGCGTCGACCCCAGCACTCATCTCTTCCAACATCGCTCTCGCGGCGCCTCGTGCCAAGTAGTCCTGCTGTCTCCTGGACCGCCTCCAAAACAAATGTACAAAAAGGCAGGGAAAATGTTCTCCTGTGTTATAGAATTTATAAGAGGTTGCTGGAGCTTGGTTGACACAAAGCCCATCAAATTGTTGAGAACATTTTGTTTCACTTAGTGGCTGGTTCAGACTGCAAACAATCCATCTTGATTTTTTTTCAGTTTTTAGTTTTTCGTCTTTCATCTCACCATTTATTTATTTTTTTGAGGCAGCGCTGTGTTTCATAACCAAGAGTGCGGAATTGCTGAAGTAGTAATAGTTGTCAACTGTAATGTGAATTCCTGACAAATTTATTCCTTCCTGTGCAAAATTGTCGCCATTAAATTTCAAAGGCATTGTTGATTATTAACATTTGAACCAATGCAGCAAATACTACATCTTCCATGAGGGTCTGCATTTGCCATCAACTCATTTCATCACAGCCTTGTCTGCTAAAAAACTTCCCGTCCCACGTAAATTCCTGCAGCCCTATCTGAGAGCTATGTCATCTGGATTACCTTGCGGAAGACATTTTCTGGGCTGACGGAAGTCGAGACAGCTTTGGCCTCACAGACCCCAAAGGCTATAGAGCGCACGCTGAGATGGGGTGGGGGGTGGGCTTTTCAAAGAAGCATCTTTCCATTTAATTAAGGTTGCCTGTGAGTGTGAAATTACCTCAGGTCTATTATAGCGTGCATGCATGCACGCGTGTGTGTGTGTGTGTGTGTGTGTTTATGTGTGTGTGTGCGCGCGTGCTCCACGGATCGCACACTGCTCACCACATCTGCTGCGGAGCTTTTAAAAACATGCAGACACACACCCCAGCGAAAAGAAAGACGAGAAGAGAAAACACAGCTTGATGCACGCTCCCACTCGGCTACTTGACATTTGCTTCCCGTAGGTCTCCAACTCACCAAGCATCCACAGCCACCAGGAGTTTATGCTCTAAGCTTCTCTAAGACTACTTTTTCTTAGACTAGTCAGTCTGTTTTGTTACAGGACTTTCCCAATATAACAATTTAGGCAACTGAGCAAGCCCAACAATAACATCTCAATTACTTATTAATTGACTTACTTATTAATTGAATAAGGGTTTTGACAGATCGACAGATCATAATGGTTAGTTCTATTCCTACTGGAAGTAACGCACAACAAACATGACCAGCGAAACCGCCTTAAGGAGAAGTTATCTGTTTTTAGTAATGTCTTAAACTATAGTGTAAGCAGGATCCTTTTCGGCTAGGCTGACTGTTAGTCTGAGTGAGACATTATATCCGTTAAGTTAAGCTACAGGAAAAGCTTTAGCAGCTGTGGCAACAGTGACAACTACAGAGGTTATCTTAAGTTGATCTCATCATTGGATAAAAATGTGTGGAATGCCTTGCCAAAACCTGAACAAGCCCTGACAAACCATTCAACTAGTTTGACCCGGGTTCAAAGAGACAAAGTCATAATTTACACTGGAGTGGGAAGGAAGCTTTACAGCATTTCCTGATAGAACACCAATTAGTAGTGATATACAACTTGGTTTATAGCATCATTTGGGAATTTCTTTTACTACACAATTGGTATCAATTTGATTCCTGACATTAAGTTGACGTGCGAACATTTTTCTTTTCTGTTTCAAACCACATTTCTCAGCCAGCACTGAATTGTAAAATAACTCAAAGTTGAAGACACGATTTCTCTCAACTAAATCTTCATCCAACACACTAAAGAGAGGAAAATCGATCCAGGGCAGTGATATTTTCTACCATGTTATAATATTGCTATATTTATTTCTTAAATATTATGATGTTTATTTTGTTTTAGTAAATACATCTACTCTGATTACTTCCTTCTCTTCTCTGTGGAGAGAACAAATTTACCTTGCAAAGATGGCTGCTTCCAGTATACGAAACAAAATATATGTAAGAAATAATTTGCCATGTATGGCAGAATCGAATCACAATACTTACTGTATTGTAAAATCAGAATAATATTGTATCGTGGCCCAAATATCGGAATAGTATTGTATCGTTACTAGTGGCAATTCCCATCCACTAAAGTAAACCTTCACTAGAAATGTTATAAAAGACAAAATCTATGACAAAATATATGGAAAACAAAATCTATGGACGTATGCAGTGTCCACAGTGTCATCTAAATTATCAAGCCCCTTTTGTTTGCGTTGAATGATCCTTGAAGGTTCTGTTTGATACTTTCTGATGAGGTTAGATGTGAACTAATTAGGAGACCAAATTGCCTTTGCCACCAAAGCATTCCAAGTAAGCAGGGAGTATTCCATGTTAAATGCACCCCTCGATGAACCATCGAGAGAAATGCACCCCTCGAGAGAGCTCCACAACACATAAATGCCTTTGTAGACTTGAGAGTTAAGTAGGCCTACTGCTTCTAAATAGTTGCTGAATAGACATACAAAATTACCCCGATCAGCCTAATGACCAATCATGATTTCGGAAAGGTCAGTGATAATTAGGTATAGGCCATGGACTATGCTTATGTACTCACTACTTACATTTAAAACATTGTGCTTGATGAGATCGTTCTAGCATGTATCACATGCCCATTTCCCAGACTCCCTGGTTGAGATTTGTTAGTCAAAAACCAAGAGAGAGAGTCCAAAAATCTAATGCAAGTACAGATTTAAATCAGACCTTCCTGGTCTAGTAATCAGATAAATATTAAGACAACTGTGTGTAATTAGCCGCAAGGACCTCTTTAAATATACAGAACAAGCAGAATCATTACAGTCTTTATAACTGTGTGCTTATTCACGGCTGCATTAAACTGATCATAGAAACAGCGAGAATCAACTGTGTGGTCTCAGACCACCTCATCATGAAAAAAAAACTAGCAAACTCTACAGGCTAGAGGCTAATTCCAGTCTCTGTGAGTCATTAGCAATTTGTCTTTATATCTCAAATCAAGACGTTACCGACGAACAGACTTGCTCTGTGGAAGTGGTTGAATGGTTTGCCACAACAAGGTTCCTGTTGCTTTGAATGAACATGCTGTCAAAGCACATTGCACCTTCAAAGAGGGAGGAGACAGAATACTATCTCTCCTCTCTTTCTTGCAATCTGCCCTCTCTACAGAAGGAATTAGATACAGCGAGATCCTCATGGAACACAACGGATGGAAGTTAAAACAAAGAAGCCGGCATTTTAACCTTATCACCACCTCGCCAGCAAACCAAAAACAGTGAGCAATCATACCGCAACCCTAGTGTGACCCCTGAAAACACATTGCGCCGCGTCCTCTGCCAAGCAAAACATTTGGTGTGGCTTTGCACAGCAAGCTGCACTAAGTTTTGTCGAAGCATTAATTAATTCTGTCTTGGCAGCACAGCTAAGAAAAGCAAACTTTTGTTTCCCCCGGCCTGAATTACCGGCGAATAAAACGGCATTGCCTATGGCATCTCTTCCAGATAGCTTGCAGCCTACAATCAAATGCATCAATGATGATTTACATCCTCCTCTTTACAGATTATTACAGATTCGAGATTACAGATTATAGTCAGACAAAGGCCAATGCTACATTCTTTTCTCAAGAGTTTTTTGGCAATCCTTTATCTACTCAACGGTTGGAGAATCTTGTCGTCTGAAACTTTTTAAAAACATTTTAAAGACATTCTCTAAACCATTTTTAAAAGAGATGGAGGTATACTGGCTCTATGCATTACATATCAGGGCCAAAGAGTCTATAACATTTAAAAAAAGATAAAAAATGTCATCCTGCCATCAGAATATCACAAAGCCTAGCAATCAAATATGAGCACAGCATGCACCCTCTGTTGGGTATGGCAAGAAGGATCAATGTTTGTTATTATCATGTTATAGCATGTCTTTGTTTAAGTATAATACAACCGCACAAAACACTGCAAGGAGTCATCTTAATGGAATAAAATTCACTATTTGCAGGTTCCCGCTATACACTAGACAATCACAGAGCTCTGCGGAGACTCTGACTTTAAGATAGACTGGTTCAATTCATCCACAGCATGACTACAATCTGAAATATGTGCAGGTCACGTTAGGTTGCCTATTAAGATACATCACTTCATACAGCCTATTGTTACTCTAACAGTGCATGTATACAAGACCAAGCAACTCAGAATATGGGGAATGAATAGTTTTTTCTAGAAAACCTAATAATGTAACCATGACATTTTCATCTCAAGCAAGAACATCATCATCTCAATATGTTAGTAATATAATACAAATGTTGTTCTCCAGTAGCTGTTGTTACTTTGTGCTGCTGTTGACACATCCAACAATCAGTATCTGTATGGCTACCTCTAAAATGTGTCTCAGCAGCCATTTACCTTTATAGTGTTGTGACTGATGTAGGTTTTTTTTTTATAATGTTATCTGATGATGAGGTGGTATGTGCACGTACGTGCGCACGCACGTGCACACACATACGCACGCACACACACACACACACGCGCACACACACACACACACACACACACAGGCTACAGTTAGAACATGCCAAGATAAATGTGTTGTACAGCCGGCAAGCTCTCTCCCTCATTTAAAACTGTGCAACAGTGCAAAAAACACCACCCATTCATCCATGCCTGCTGGGGTCCATTTGAACTGTATGACCAAAACATTCCCAGACAAAGACTGCTAAACAATAGTGCCACGAGGCAGCAGATGTAAGTGATAAATAATCTAATAGCCCATCATTTTCAAAGTCAGTGTAGTATGTTATTACCATATTGTAAAAGCAACCACAATTCTTTAAAAAGGTGTGATCTGGTAAGCCTTTGGAAAGAGCAGACTTGCAAAGTTTTCACATCCTGTGGGTTATCATTAGATGCCTCAAGAGTGAGGGTGTTTGTCTGGATGTTAAGCAATGCACTCAGCTGAAATGGAAGGGATAACTTGATTCGAATTAGTCTGAATCTACATTGTGTTCATTGTGTAAATCCCTACATGATTGTAAACTGCACAAATTTAAAGGGCTGATACTTTTTGGCTGTTTTTCGTTACTGATGGGCAGCCTACAATCTGCTGCCGTAGGGTAGAATTTTATCACTATCCGAAATGCCGAAAGTTTAGGTTAACATACTTAGTATCAGGCTAACGAATTCAGACAATAGTCAACTAATTATACATAGGCTACCTCGACATAAGTTGTTATAAGATTGCGCTTACTTTGTAGCCTTCTTACTTGTTGTTATTGTGATACAAGTAACCTATCTGTTGAATTGCTATATATACCAATTGCTATACATACCCTAATAACAAAATAAGCTTAAGAATATCTTATACTTGGACAAACCTCTTACGTAGGGTAATAACTATTCCTTTCCTTTGAGGGACCGCTAAACAGCTTTACAGTATGTCATTGCCTACTGCTGAATTGACTGTTTTGATGACAGTCAGCTCAAGACCCCTTACCAGTTGTAAATAACCCAGAGGGCTGCCCTTTCCCAAAAATATATCCCTCTGACGAACACACAGGTGGTGCAGGGCTATAAACCAAAGTCTGGTCGTTTGTCCAGCCTCATTTACAGGAAGCCACAAGAGCCACCTCTCAGATGTTGTGCCATATCTGTGTGGGACAATATATGCTGGAGTCTGCGTTTGTTTGAATGAAATCAAGCACATCGAGAGGTATGACATAGGCTATGTAAATCATGGATATGTGATCTTTTTGGCATTTTAGCAGTGTGAGGCTGTAACATGCACGACGCGTGAAAACATTACATGGTGCGTAATTTGGTCACGGGAAACCATTGAGGAACTTACTTCTGGCCTTTTCTTTCATAAATTTAACGATTTCTTTATAATCGAAGTTTCCTGGTTCTTGATATGGAAATGCTTCAACAGTCACATTTAGTTCTTCGCGCAGGTTCAGGTAAATGCCCTCGCTCTGGAAGTAGTGCGGTCGATCATCACGTTTTATGTCGTAGAAAATAAGACTGGCTCTAGTGGTCCAGTTAAACTGCACGTGAAGAGAAGTGGCAAATTCTCCTATTTTTGTGGTCGTGGGTCCCATTCGAACTATTGTTTTGAACTCGTCTCCATTATCAAAACCATATGCTAGTCCTCCTGCAGTTATCAGTGGGAGTTTCCAGTGGGATGCGAACCTTCCCACTAAGGCTACGGAGTACACACACCCTGGCCCAAAGAAAGCGTCTGGTTGGTGGTAAAGTTTAGTATCCACAGCAATTATCTGGGCTCTGTTTTCTGCACAGCCACCCTCCTGGTCCTCCGTGCTAAAATTTAAGAGATTAATTGTATGTCCCTTCAGAAGTCCGTATTTCTCCATACTTTCGTGCGCCATTCGGATGGCCGGGACGACCTTCGGCAGTGCCCACGCGAAACCCATACTGTTGGGAAGGATAACTGCCACTGTGATATTAAGTCCATCTGCACGATACTTGGAGATGAATGAGCAAGAGGCTACCATAAAGAACCAATATCCGAGTTCCTTCTTGTATCCCATTGTGGCGGCAAATGTGAAAATAGTTCCAAGAGAACAAACCTTGAAACATCAGATAAGTGCTTAAGCGACTTGCAGCCTTGAAAACAAATCATATGTTTGCCTCTTTAAAACGTTGTTTAACTTAGAATAAACGTGAATTTGAAGGGGGAATTCCGTCCGTGTTGTTGCCCCTAGTCTCCAGAAGTGTCCAGAGAAATGCCACAGGAGAAATGTCCTGCTTCGCAGACTTCGGCAAATCGTGGACTGACGCGCGGCTCCTCTCTGAGCCAGAGTGTTGTGTCTGTGATAACATCCATCTAGATAACTACGACTTAAATCAGCGCAGCCCTCTGCTCAGCCCCCTACGCGTCATGTCAGCTTCCTGGACACTCGAGACAGCAGCGCCCCCTGTCGCATACTGAGGTGAATCAACCACGCTGACGATTTAAAGGTCTTAAAGGCTTTCTGGATCACATGAGAAAATGTCGTGTGCGAACCAAAGAGTTTTGTTTGTGCACTTGAAACTGTCTCAGAACGTTTATCAAAAACCTTATGAGTACATGGGCAAACAAATACTGGAATTTGATAGGACAATATTGACCCGGAAAAATGTTAACACTGAAAATAACATGTTAATTATGTAAATAGGCCTATAAAGGAATTGCTTGCATATACACTACTGATCAAAAACTTTACATACACTAATAGTCGAAAACTGGTCACTACTGGTTTTGAAACGCCTACTCTTTTATGGGTCTTTCTTTTTTTGACTATTAGCAAAACTTAATGAATGAACACATATGGGGTTATGTAGTAAACAAAAAGAGTAAAATAAGGCAACATATTTTATATTTTAGGTTATTCAAAGCAGCCAACTTTTGCCAACAAGTGCTCACCTATTGGAAAACTATTGGAAAACCATTTCCAGTGTCTAACTTAAGGTAGTTGAGAGAATGCCTTGAATGTAAAATATAAAACATTTACCTTTGTATTCACTTTTTTGCAAGCAATTGCCGTATAATTACAGAATGATTAACTATGATGTTGTCATTTCTCTGTGTAGGTAAATATTGTACTATCACACTCCAGCCTACATCCTCCAAGGCCAAAGTTCTTAACATTCTGACAAATTTGACAAATTCCAAATAACTGGGCCAAAGCTGTAGCACAACCAGTCACAGGGTCACCTAAATAAAACCAAGCCATACTACCAGACATGAAAGCCACACATTTGAGTAGCAAATGACAGTCCTAGAGAGTGTAGCAATGTACACATACTACATGTTTATTTGGCATGTTCATATTATAAATGTTAAGTTGGCAACTGTTGACAGCAGTCTGTAGTCAAACTGAATTGGAGTGTCTACAAAACATTAACATTCACACAGCGTGAATTAGATCCAACAGAGGTCATCTCTCCCTTTCTTGGCCGTCAGTGGTGAGGTGACTTGGGTAGCCTGTACACGCCGGACGAGGAGATGAGGTGGTGCTCTCGCACCTTCTTGTCCAGGAAGGCCTGCAGCTCGCCGATCTCCATCTCGGTCACCACGGGCCCTGAGGACACGAACATGCGCAGCATGGTGTGGATACGCTCCAGCGTCATGCTCTCCAGGTTGGTCAGCATCGCCTGGATATACGCCCAGAACAGCTGAGAGAGGGGCAGAGAGGAAGAGAGAGAAGGAGGGAGAGAGGGAGAGTTAGAGGGAGGGGTGAGGGAAGGGGGGTAGAAGAAGAGAGAAACAGAATGTGAGAAAGAGAACGCGTGAGACATGAAAGGTTCATGGCACGAAATGTGTGAATGTGTGTAATCCTGAACACCACAAGAAGATATTTGTGATAAGGTGTACAAATGTGGTCACACTAATTACACCTAAATTCACCCTCAGGTTTATGTGTTGGGGTGTATGCCTGCATGTTTAAAAGCAGGTGTGAAAGTGTGTGGGAAACTGAGATTCTCTAAAACAGAGGTTTGTTTACATACAGCTTCTTCACCCTCAGATCTGATGTGTCTGTGTGCATACAGTTATGTGTGTGTATGTGGGTGAGAGTATGTGCATGCATACAGTATGTTTGTGAATGTAGGTGTGAATGTGGATGAGAGTATGTATGTATGTGTGTGTGTGTGTGTGTTTACACATCTATATATGCGTGTGTTTACCTGTAGTTTCTCTATGTGTGTGTTTGAGTGTGTGTGTGTGTGTGTGTGTGTATATAAGTGTGTGTGTGTGATGCATCTTTGTGTGTTTACCCGCAGTTTCTCCTCCCTCTGCTCGGACTGCGTGGCTGTGTTGGAATCTCCTTCCTCGTCGCTGTCCAGCAGCAGGACAGACCGCTCGTGCTTCTCGCGCCCCGCGGCCGGCGCCGTCTCCTGCACCGTGTAGCGTCCGCCCGCCTCCTCGCGCACCACGCCGTGCTGCTGCCACAGAGCCAGCTTGCGCCGCAACACCTCCTGGGGCACCGCCAGCGCCCCACTTAGCTCCTCCAGGCTCCACGAGGCTGCAGTCAGGGGAAGGGGTGGAACACACACACGTACACACACACAGAGACACGTACACACACACAGAAATAAGGTGGAAACAAGTTAAATACAAGCACATGTGTGTGTACACACACACACACACACACACACACAAATAAGGTGGAAACAAGAAAAGTACAAGCACATGTGTGTGTACACTAGTGTTAATTTCGTCAGACGAGACAAGAGGAAATATGTTCGTCAACGACCTTTTTTTTCATGACTAAGACGAGACGATGACGAGACGGCAGTAATGTCCTGAAACACTGACTAAGACTATCTTAAGATGAATTATTGTTGACCTAAAAAAAAGACGAGACTAAAATGTTTTGCATGAAATAAGAACTAAGATAAAATCTCTCTTCATTTTCGCTCACAAAATGAGAAGACAGAATATCTAGCTGTTATGTTTTCAAAATATTCAATGAGTTCATACGCAACAGCTTTCCTGTAGGCTAGTCTACATGCTGTTGCTGCAACCCTGTGGCTGCAACACCTAAACTACATGGAACAAGAACACTGGAGATTTCTGCCAGAGTTACCAACTAACTACCTAAGCTTTATGTCACAATGCTACATACCCAGAAGTTGAAGCTTCTCTCATACAAATTAACATCCACCAGAATGTCCATACGAAAAATGTTCATCATGTAATGTCAACTATTTAACTAGTTAGACTGATGATGCAAAGTTTGCTAGCAAGTAAGCTAATATGGAAAGTTCGCTAGCAAGTTAGCTATGGCTAAGATGGAGAGTCTGTTTGGGGAATGTGTGTTGTGTTTACATATCGCCATCTAGCTTAGGCGGAGTAAAACATTAATACTTTGGTCTACGACAGTGTTTCTCAAACTTTTTTCAGTTTCAGGACCGCTTAACTAACCCTAGCTAAAAAAAAAAGATTAGACCTACTTCAACAGTAGCCTATAATTAGTCTACACAATAGGCCTACTCACTGAACCACCTTGCTTATTGTCTTTGCACTTTGCTTATTGTGTGGATTCATACTGTATGATTTAAACTGGCATATCTTACATAGACAGTGTTGCAGAACTGTTTTTACATACAAGTTGGTTCAATATTGCAAACAACTCATCTATATTATATTTTACCACGCCTGCTCACGGACCACTTGAGATAGCTTATGGACCACCAGTGATTCCCCGACCACACTTTGAGAAACACTGGTCTACTTATATGACAGTGATCCAGTCAAATCTTTTACTGTCTATGGTCAAATCCCAGCCGAGCTATAACTGTAGCTCGACTTACCTGTGCATGTAAACATACTGACTGACAAAAAATCAGAATGAGTAATTATAACAGACGAGTAGCCCTGTGGACACACAATATTGTTGGAAAATTGAGATGTGTGAAACACTATTTGACTCAAATGGTAATCAGAAATAATTTGTTATAAAAAAAGACTAAAATGTGTTGACTAAAACTGACTAAGACTAAGATACCTTTAGTTTTCTTATGGCTAAAACTAGACTAAAATGACGAGACTTTTAGTTGACTAAAACTTGACTAACAAAAATGATATTTGAATGACTAGATATGACAAAGACTAAAAAGGACATTTCGTCACAAGACTAAGACTAAGACTAAATTAAAAATAGGTGACAAAATTAACACTAGTGTACACACACACACACACACACACAAATAAAGGTGGAAACAAGAAAAATACAAGCACATGTGTGTGTACACACACACACACACACACACACACACACACACACACACACACACACACTTTATCCTGGAAGTGCAGGATGATGGCTGCATGGATGGGAGAGACAGAGAGGTTGGAGAGAGTGCGGTCCTCCAGCTCCAGGTCTAGGGTCACCGTGCCCAGGTGAGACTTCCAGTTCAGCGTCCTCATGGCCTGCGGAGGAGGACCAAGAGATCATTGCTGGTTTCACACATGCACTTGTCTGAGGAAGGCCTTGGGCCCCAAAATGTCACATGTCACAAAACTAACCCTCTCGATTTAAATTTGATTTACCAATTGTAAGAAATTGTAAGAATCCTCCAAAAGGCCAAAGTTCTTAACATTCTGACAAATTCCAAATAACTAAGCCAAAACTGTAGCACAACCAGTCACAGGGTCACCTAAATAAAACCAAGTCATACTACCAGACATAAAAAAAGCCACACATTTGAGTAGCAAATGACAGTCCTAGAGAGTGTAGCAATGTACACAGACACCGACACAGACACAAGCACAGGCACAGGCACAGCTCCAGTCCTAGCCATAGCCTTTTGTCTATCTGATCAGGTTTTTCCTCAGAGTCCACAGGGTGAGCTAAAGGGACACAGCTATTAGCCTTGAACTTTGTGTGTGTGTGTGTGTGTGTGTGTGTATGTATAACACACGGTCAGTTCTTGTGAGGAAAGTGTGTGTGTGTGTGTGTGTGTGTGTGTGTGTGTGTGTGTCTCTCATCACCTTGAGTTTCTCGTAGCGGTGTGTGTAGGTCTCCATGGCCTGCGTGACCACGGCGGGCAGCTCCATGCGCTCATCCTTGAGGGGGGGCCAGAACTCGGATGAGAGGATCATGGCCGACAGGGCCAGGGCAGGCTGCTCCTCCGGGGGCAGACGGGCCTCCTCCTCACGGATGTTTGTGTTGATCCGACGCGAATCAGCCACATCCTGGAGGGAAAACAAACACAGACACACTTTATTTTCTTCTCATTTTTCTTTTTTTTCTTATTCCTGATTCAGTGGTGGACTCATATATCACACATTCTCAAACATACGATTCAAGGGCTCCCAGTTCCCTCAAATTTAAGGATTATTTCATGATATTCTTCAGCGCTGAATAATAATTCAGATTTCTGTTGTCACTTACTGCGACTGTGCCTTAGAGTTGTTATGTTCCCAAAAACTTGATAAGGTTTTGAAGAAAAAAAAATAAATGACGAAAGAAAATTCTGATGAGCTCAATTCCATAAGCAGTAGAAATTTCTGATGTTTTCTTTAGTTATATAATCGAGATTGGATGGTTTCTCAGACAAGGATTAAGCTTAGTCCCTTGAGCCGTGAATCAATTTTAGCCTGGATTGGACTTTAATGATTGTCTGGAACGGGGGAGGCATGACCCCATAATGATTTTCCTCTTAGACTTCAATTAAAATGTCTTGACTAAAACACCAAGCACAATGCATACACAAAAGGTTGCAAGACAACATGGGAGAAACATGGAATCAAAAAAGAAGCGTTTTCATATTTTTTTACATTTGAATGAAAAATGGCATGTCCAAAATTATTCATACCCTTTTTAAATAATCAATAGAAACATCTTTATTTGCATTCACAGCTCTCAAAATGGTTCATATAATACCTACCAAGCCTCTTCATGTCTCCACAATGATTCTAGAGTGTACCTTTTTAAGAGCAATCCGGGTTTTGAGTCAGGAACGATTATTTGCCATCACTCTGGCCTTGTGCTCACTTTTTTGACAGATTGAGTTCTGGACTCTGGCTCTGACACTTTAAAATGCTGATATTGTTCTCTGTTAACCATTTCTTGCCTTGTTTGGCTGTATGTTTTGGATCATTGTGTGGTTTAATGGTCCAATGCCAGCTATTGTGGCAGGTCTCTCGGCAGCCTGCCTGATCTTTTCCTCCAAAAATCTTAATGTAGCCCCTTGTTTTAGTGTTACCGTTTACTTTGAGAAGTTTACCAATCGGGTTGCTGCTAAAAAGGTGCGGTCTACAATCATTGTGGAGACATGGAGAGGCTTGGTAGGTATATGAACCATTGATTGTTAAAAAAAAAAGAGTATGAATAATTTTGGACACGCCATTTTTCATAAAAATGTTAAAAAGACAAAAACACTTCTTTTTTTGATTCCATGCTTCTACCACATTGTCTTACAACCTTTTGTCATGTGGCAGTGTCATTTTCAGTCAAAACAAACACATCAGTCAAGAGAAAATCAACTTTAAATCAATATTTGCCAGGGGTATGAATAATTTTGTTCTTAACTGTACTTACTAGAAAATGCTCAAATCAGATTCAGTCACCACAGTTTAAAAAACAAACAAATAAACAAAAGTGTAATTGATGATTATTGACATCTCACCTTAAGCATTACTTCACACAGGTGCATATGAGATTCACCAAACCGAAGTTTCAGCAGCTCCACATTGCGGATCTCCCTGGAAGGAAACAAACAAACCATTACACACACACACACACACACAGACCATGATTACCAATGAACGACTAATGAATGGCATACAACATCCTCACATCATATTAATTAACATGTTCTAATTAACATTAACACTTGTTAGGTCCTGTTAAGTAACCTTCATCAGTGTGAAACAAACACTCATTAAACTGAATGATGAGTCTACATAGACACAACACTAGTTCCAAGTGTAGGTTCAAAAACAGCCATATATACTCACATATTCATCATTATGTTTCCGTTCATGGTATTTAGCAAAAATACCAAAAGCATTATTCATATGTTAGGAAGTACGGCTGTTTTTAAACCTACACTAAGAATCGGTGGATCCACACATATTAATTACAATCTGCCAGATGTGATGATAAGAATGGCAGCAGACAGCGTAGCTTGTCTCTAGTGCATTGCTACCTGGCAGTGCTGTAGTTGAGCTGCTGAAGCAGTCGGTCAGCCAGGACGGTGCGGTACTCATCAATAAAGATCTGTTTGCTGCCATAGATACTGACCAGCAGACTGATGATGTCTGAGGACCGGTGTTTGGAGCCTGTTTTGTCTACGGAAGAGATAAAGAGAAAACATGTGACGATGCAAATAAAGAATAAAAAACAGGCTGAGCACTGAAAAGGATGTAACAATTTAAAAATGTTATTTAATAATCAATGTTTCCCTGACAAGTCTTATTCTGACATCCTTTCAACTAGGATGTAACACTAGACCAGGGAGGAAAGTATCCATTTCAACACTTTCCGTGCATGTCCACCAGAGGGGAGGAGAGTCCCTTCATGCAACGTGCAGGCAGCCTTTGTGAAAGAAGAATCATTCACATGTTCACTGACCTGTTAGTGCGTCTACGGGGTCTGGTGTCCACTCTTCGGGGTCGCTGCCCTCATCCTCGCTGTCCTGGGTCTCCAGGGTGACTGGGTCGGCGCGCGAGAGCTCGTTGGCCAGGTCGGTGCAACCCTCAGCATCCCCAGTCAGACTGCCCACGATCTGGCGAACAGTGTCCTCCCGTGTCCTAGCAACATGAACAGGATTCCTCAGCAACTAACAGCATTATGCCTCATTACATAACAATTCAACAAATAACTGTATGATTTATCCACACACACACACACACACACACACACACACACACACACACACACACACACACAACAACAAAAGCTATTTGGTTTTAGAATTGCATGATGTTCAATTGTTAATTGTCCGTTAATAATAACAGGATTATTTCAGACTCTTACACACCACATGGTACATCATCTAAAATGAGTAGACATTTAAAATGGCAAAGCTACACTTCAGGCTATATTTCTATTCTCCCACTGAGAGAGGAAATAATGAGACCCCATTATATAAACAAAGCACACATAACATCTGTGACTGCTGAGAGAGATACCATTAAGTATTTGCTTACAGGAGAGCTGTGGCGCAAATGGCAGCATCACTACCACTAAGTAATGATAATAGTATCATATTGGATTTGTATAGTGCTTCTCTTCTGCTGAGATAGTTCTCGAATCGCTTCACAAATGGACTGTTGTGTGAAGTTAAAGCAGGTATAGCATTACAAATGTAGGACAAATACACTAAAGTGATATAAAAATAAAATAGGAAAATGTATTAAAAAAAGGGTGTGCCACTACAAGGGAAGGCCTGCCTGTAGAAATATGATTTAGAGCCAGTTTAAAGGCCTCAAATGGAATTAAAAGCAAATGGGGACCGGGTTTCGATTCCAGCCCGTGATCATTTCCTGATACTACTCCCATCTCTCTCCCACTCATTTCCTGTTACTCTCTACAGTATCGTCACAATTAAAGGCAAAGGCCCAAAAACAAGCAAAGCAACTAACCTGATCTAACACTGACTGTTTTGGGCTTGATACCACACACCAGCTAACTGAAGACTACTTGAAATCTTCTACATAAGCCTTGGTCATATTCTCTCTGCTTCCTGCTACATCTTCAGTAAGCACTACAGAAAGTCAGTCTCCCTGACTTTGGATGCTCCCTATTGGATGCTCAGCAAATTGAACAGGATTTTGGCCGTCTTTTTGGCATTTTTCATTCCTCTTTTTGTTTGCCATCACCAGTAACTACCTACTGAAGATTGGGCTGACAGTGGACTTGTGTTGTGTTGTTAGCTTTGATTGGAGGGGGTTTGAGAAGTCTGGAAAGCGTACGTCTCAGCTCACCTGAGGTACTTGCGGATGGGTTGACAGGCTACCTGCAGGATGACCATGGAGGGGTCCAGGTGCCGCAGGGCTTTGATGGCCGATATGTACACAGTAATGATGTCAGATGTGTGAACCCCTAGGAAGGAAAGAAGAAAAAAAAAACTCTGTAATAAAACATTATGCCATTACTGTACTCTACAGTACAGTATACCTGAGATTAATGTATGCATAGGACAGAAATAGAGTTAAAGCACAAACTACATGATGCTGAAGGTGTAAAGAACAGAGGGTCACATGATTCACAACAATGCTTCCTTTATATAATTTATACCATTGAACTGACCAAACGAATATAACACCAACGAAAACACAGATTTACACAGACAAAGATTCCGAGTCAAGCCTGCTATCTAACCTGGATGCAGGAGGCGGGTCTCAAAGGCAGACTTTAGGGAGGTGAGGAGCTGTTGCCTCTGACTGGTCCTGTCCAAACAGAATTTCAGATCCTCTATAGCAGGCAGAGACTCTGGGAAATCTGTGAAGAGAACAAATCACTTCATGCAACTCCTTGTTATGTTAAATAACATTTAGGGGATGACTTTGGATCTGTGCGTAAGACATATGCATTCTTAGAATACATGCCCTATATAAGTTTATTATAACCACCGGCGCTGTTGCTTATGGTCTAGAAAATAAAGTAATTGAGTGCTTGAGACACTCAATAACAATAAAGTCATGAAGTGCTTGAGGCACTCATTATGCAGTGCAATCCACATAACAAACTGTCAACTAACTACTGCTTGAATGGTGCAGAAAACAGGGGTAGAAACAAACTAATAAGACAAAGAGGCAAAATGGCAGGAAATTTCAGCAGACATTAAACAACCTATCAACATTTACTTCCATTTCTAACCAATTGAACTCTCATCCCAACGCTTGGGCTCTTCTCAGGATCCCCTTGGCCCGTACCTCTGATGATGCTGAAGAGCTCCTCGATCCTCATGCTGGCGTAGATCCTGCAGAAGAACTGCTGCATGTGGTGGCGCCAGCGCTGCAGGATGGCACTGTTTGGCTGCCCTGCTGCCCGCTCTCCACCGCAGCCCGC
This sequence comes from Alosa alosa, assembly GCF_017589495.1. NCBI lineage: Eukaryota > Metazoa > Chordata > Actinopteri > Clupeiformes > Clupeidae > Alosa > Alosa alosa. The sequence continues at coordinate 21,810,817 of NC_063200.1, read as the reverse complement.
CACTGCACTTCCCGGTATCCTCCTGGCGTCCACCTCACTGACAAAGACTCTGCTCACCCAGCCCAACACCTGATCCAACCACTGCTCAAGCAGGCAGAGATCAGCAAAGATAAAAAAACACATTAATCATGTGAGTACACAATATTACAATCATGTAACATTAAGCAAAAGTAAGTATGAGTCTCAATCTCTATAGTGTGCTAAAGGGGAATATTCACAAAATGAAGTAGTTCATTCATTATACTGTAAAAGAGAGCTAAAAGAAAGACTCTCAACGTACACCCTCAAAGTCTGAGAGGAAGGAGATCTCGTACTCCCCGCGGCACCGCTGCTCCATCCTCTGCTCAATCAGCTTGTGGAGAATGGAGGTGACAGCATCTGAGCTCACCCTCTCCAAGAGCTGCAGTCTCGACCTAAGACATACCGGGAGAGCAGGAGATATAACAGTGAGACACCAGTGAGACACCAGTGAGACAATGGGGTTTGACACGTGTAGTAAAATATCTTATTTTTGGGCAGTGTATCGTCCCCCCTTGCAGGAGTATTGGGGGGACTTCACTTTACATCTTTCTCTGGCTTCCTCTCAGTCTGTGTCTGATTACTTGGGTATGAATTAATATGAGACAGAATGACATAGCGACATAATATTCATAGCAATATTGATAAAAACGTTTTCAATCTAGTAATTCTTCCTTATCAATATTTCTAATTAATAATTCTTTAAAAAAATATCTGCTATACAAAACTTTCCCACCTTAAAAAAAAACAGTGTCATGCAAGTCTACAGACGGAAATAACTTACAAAATATGGCTCAACTCTCGCAACTGCTCCAGGGCCTCCTGACACCAGCACTCCTGAGGGCTTACCGCACAGCCCTGGCAGACCTTCCCCTCAGCGCCCATGGCTGCCTCCTCTTCCTCCTCCTCCCCACCTGGCGCCCCTTGCCCGGCCTGGCTCATGTGAACGGAGAAGGTGCGGCTGTAGAACTCCAGCATCCGCTCCTGGAGGAGGTCAGGGGGAGAGAAGAGCAGGATGGCCCTGATGGCGGTGAAGGCCCTCTCCCTCAGACTCTGGGCCCCGGGGCCACTCAAGCCTGACCGGCCCTCGTCCTGCCATCTGCCCAGCCGCTCCAGACCACCTGGGCATGAGCAACACACAGCTAGTGAGTGTCAAGATGAGGTTTTCCTATCCAGTGACCATAACTGGATAGAACAAAACTGAACAACATATTCTAAGTGTGTTATACTCAGCAAAGAAGAAAACGCTTCAGTGTGTAGCTCTGCCTTGCGATATTTAAATAAACTACCTGATCTTTTAGATGGCTGAATACTATAGTAAAAAATTCAAGGTATGCAGTCTGACTGTAATAGAATAGGACTACTATCTCACCTAATGACGGTTCAAGGCGTGTCAGCAGGGTACGAAAGGCCTGCAACAGAATCCTGGCACGCTCTTTCTCCTGTACCTTCTCCCCATCTGGTAGCTTCAGTCCAGCCCAGAAGTCGGGCACCACTGCCGAAGTCAGATTCATGTGCAAGGTGTCCAGAAGCCAACCCTCCATGTACTGACCGCCTCCGCATCGACAGAGAAAGTCCAAGTCATCTGAGAGAGCCTCTTCAGACGGAGTATTGTCCAGGTCAGGTGACAGCTGTATGAGAATGAATGAATTTACAGATACCACTGCTGATTACTCATAATCATATATTTGACATCAACTGCATTAAAACCATCGTCACATCAGTTGGATCACTAACTAAGATACATTGCAGGCCTTCAGAAAATGAATCGAATCGAATGAATAAAATTGTGGACAACTGTTATCCACTTTCAACCCGCTCAATTTATAAGACATTGAGATAGAAAGCATGCCAATGCGCAAATGTATTTTCTCATAATGATTAACTGCATTGAGTCTACGCTTACTTACCAATGCCAGTGTTATTGTATCCCAAGCTGTAACCAGACCCTGTGGCGTTGAGTTTGATTGCACGGCGTTCATTTTGCTGAAATATCGGTAAGGCACGGGATCTAATAAACTCATAGGTGTAGTGATGCTGTCATTTTCTGCATGTATCCCTCACATTTGACTCCAGGCGTCCTTTGTTTTTCTATAACATGACAAATTCTTGCAAATTCTCCACTGGTTTGGTAAGCATATCGCGCTCTTCTTCAAGTCATTGGCGCAAAATGATGACGTCTTCTAACGGAAGTAAATAAGAATCTGACGGAAGTGTCAATGGCAGAAGTTGTCCTGGAAACTGCTGTTTGGAGGGAGACTTAAGTCAGGGGAGGAACGGAAGACTTTGCTTTTATTACTCCCACGTTGTCATCTGCCAGTGTAAAGAGCATTTTAGACCTTATTGGAAGACTGGAGAGGACTAGCTGCTACTCAGTCGGTTAACCTAAAACGGCAAACTTAGCTGGCTAGCTGCATGAATTATCGCACCTTACAAACGTGACTGGGACGGTGTGCGCGGGCTTGGGTTTCACAGTTAGCATCATGACCCAACAAGGAGCAGCGTTGCAAACCTACAACAACGAACTCGTAAAGTGTAAGGAAACATTGATGCATTGGTTTAACATTAATTGTAAAGGCGTTTACAGACGTAACATGTCTACTTAATCCCTCTCTTTCATTAATTATAACTAACCGAAATAGTCACCTGTCTAGCTTGATTGGATTGTCAAGCTCAAAGTTCACAGGTTGTCGTTAGTTGCTAGCTAATAAGCTTGATGGCATTAGTCTAACGTTAGTTGTGTTGCTGCATTAGGAGCAAATGCGCCTAGCAATGTGAATCATCAGTCAGTTTATTGTTGTATCAATTTATTGTTGCCTAAGTTACCACCATGTTGAGTTAAGATTTTATTGTAGTTAAATTAGTTTAAACTGCCTATCCTACAAGTGTTACGTTGACGTTACATTGACCAGACTGCTCTGTAAAAATAGCTATAACGTTGGTTGTGCTATAGTTGTAGTGTAGGGTATTTCGCTGACGCTTTTATCCTGTTCTGAGGGAGAGTTGGCTGAGCAGTTGTCTAAACAGAATAATAAATACAGGCCCAGTATCGTAGCCCCTTGGGAAATTGGCCACACAGAATAGCTCACATAAATGCTGCAAAGCTATCAAGCCCCTGTCAGCTGCTGTTTAGTTGTGAACAGCCCTGCTAGTATTTACATGCATCTAGTGTACTGGCCTTCCGATTTGTGACCAATACTGTTTGAAGAGTTATGTTACGAGCGAACATAAATAAAGAGTTATAGGACAATGTGGAGCCCCTATTTTTCTGCCTAAAGCACATAATTATGGAACAAATAGGATGGAAACCTCTCTCATGCCTTTGTTTTGATTTCCCCTGTGATGGCAGTTGTCAAAGTGAAGTATTACCTTATACACTGTTGTCAAAGAAGGGAAGAGGCAAGAGTCCGCCATCATAAGTTTTCAGTTGGTTCAGCTCTTATGTGCTGAATAAAATCAGGCTGGTTATAAAATGTTTGCGCTTTTCTCTCTCTTTTCTCTTTCTTTACTACACAGAGGAGACATTAAATCTTTTATCGGGAGCCTTTATGTTAATTTACTATTGTCAATAAGAGTGATGGGAGAAATAAATTGGATTATTGAGTTAGGGTTGGCCTAACTGTAAACAACAACCAGATAGTGTATGGTCTGTGGTAAATGGTAGTAATTCAATTTGCATTAGAAAAAAAGCTTATAATTGACTTTCCTTAAACAAACAATTGTATTGCAATTCATTCATTGAATGTTTATTTAAAATTCACTTTTATTTGATAAGTCCCAACTGTAGGCCCTTGATGTCAGATTATGTGAATGGGAACTGACCTCTGACAGGGCCGCTCAGTAATGTATGATTGATGGGATGGGGGTGTGACAGATAATCAATCACTGGCAATGACCTGATTTAGCAGAAAGGATTGCAGAATGTGGGACTTCGTCTCTCTCTCTCTCTCTCCCCCCTCATACATATTACTCTTGCCTACACACACATATATTTATTTGTGTACACCAAAAACACAATTTTCATTTCTTCTTTGGTACAAAAGCTTCTATAAGCCTAAGCATACCACTTAAAATTCAAGAGTCATATCTATTACTATTCTGTCATGTAATTATTATGTAGAAATTATATAAAAAATTACACATTTTTTATTCATCTGAATAAGCAGTTTGTAATGGCTTAATGAGACTATGATGGAAACAACTGAGTGACACTGGTGTGTGAATAGGCTGTATCACAATCATCTCTCTCTCTCTCTCTCTCTCTCTCTCTCTCTCTCTCTCTCTCTCTCTCTCTCTCTCTCTCTCTCTCTCTCTCTCTCTCTCTCTCTCTCTCCTTCCGTAGGCATCGAGGAGTTGTGCTCGAAGCGGGACAAGCTGCAGCATCAGATTCAGCAGGAGGAGGAAGAGAAGGCGCGGCTGCAGCACGACGTCCGCGTGCTTACCGAGAAGCTGAGCCGCGTCAACGAAAGCCTCGCCCGCCGACTGGCCGCGCGCGCCGACTTTGACCGCACCATCGCTGAGACAGAGGCTGCTTACATGAAGGTAATGGGTCATTCCATAACTCCATCTATTTACCTCATTTGAAGACCAGATTATTTTTCTTATTATGTCCTGACACAAAACCATAAAAGGTGTCCTTTCTTTTTTACATGACTGTAATTATACTGTCCCTTGATTGGTCCCACATTACAGTTGAATGTCCATGAACAGCATATATAAGAAAAATTGGTTCTGTGTCAATGTGTACAAAAACAGACAAGACATACATACCTATAGATTAGAATATAGTAAAACCTTACAGAAATTGAGGGGAGTGGAGGCTAATTGAAGATAACATAATTCAAGGGGAGCACTTAGGCAAATTCCTCTGTCCACGTTTTTCATGTGTATTCTGTGCACATTTTATGCATTCCATGTCAGACACAGGTCTAACACTCCTCCTGTCATACTAATTAAAACCAAACACGGAAGCCCTCACCTTAACTCCTCTTTCTGTATTTGTGTGGGTGCTAACTTGGGAGTTCTACATAAAGCAAAGTTTAATGCATGCATCACTGTTTCTCGTTCCAGATTCTAGAAAGTTCTCAGACGCTGCTGAGTGTTTTAAAGAAGGAGACGGGAAACCTCACCAAAGCGACCGAACCCAGAGGAGGCAAAGATCACTGACTTTTCACTGACTTCTTTTTCTGCCTGTTGCCTGTGATCTGTGGAAACGCACTAGCATTCAAACCCTAACATCCTGTCTCTTACCTCGCACTTGTCTATGTATATTACTATTTATGCGTGTCTGTCTTTCAGAATTTGCCTTTTGTTCCCCCATATATGTCTTTTATTTATATGGAAAGTTTTTAATAAAGATTATTTAGTGTGGCTGCTTGAGTTATTGTGCCAGCTGTGTGTCAGTGTGAGGGATCAATCAACTGAATAGCCACAGTTTAATTTGAAGAGTGCTGATCTGTTGAACACACACACACACACACACTCCCCCTCTCTCTCTAAACAAAGTCCTCCCCAATGCAGAAGTGTTGTCAGACGTAGGCCTCTTTCAAATGGAAATTCAGTGTAAATATAGCTTGGAGCAGGAAGCTCCAGAGATTCTCTCAACAGGATTGACCACAGCAGAATTCCTAAAAGTACTTTTCACAACAAGTTGTTCTCTTTTTATGTTCAGGATTCCTGAGGAAGGGGACAGCGCTGAGACTAACAATAGTGCATACAGGTTCTGGATATAGACGTTTCTACAGCAGGGTCTCCAACCTTTTTTCCTCATGAGAGCTACTTTAACAAAATGGACATGGCTGAGAGCTTTTATATTAGTAGTAGCATGCCATGTATTCATATAGCTGATCTCCACCCAAAACCGCTGAATAAGATTTGTATGCTTTGTAAAGGTTCCTTTCAACTCATTTACCTGCTCTCTTTGTAGACTGTGAATTTGATTTCATAGGAATTAACATGTTTCCCAAGTGACTGAGTTATCAGATGTGTGAACATCTTCCTCAAACCTTTTGGAGAGCTACTTAGAAACAGGTGGGTAGCTACTGGTTGCTCGTGAGCTACCTGTTGGAGACTCCTGTTCTACAGTCTGCAATTCTAATCCAATAGACTTTTTTTCCTTCTGAAATTAAGCACATTGGGCCTCATTCACCAATATCTTCCTAAGAATTTTCTTAACTGTGTTCTTAAGGTCCTACAAAAAACTCTTAGGCAGATTCATAAAGCTGTTCTTAAACCTCAGAATCGTTCACAGTTTTGTTCTTAAGAAGAAATGGGATTCAGCATAAGTTGTCAGGGCAATACATTTGTACCGTATATTATACTACATGAGCAAGACAATTTGTTTACCGTATATGACCCATGCTTTGAAGTAAAACCACTGCTGCAGAAAATGAACAGTAAATGAGTTATATTTAGAAGCTATAAAAAGTGTTATTTGTTGTGTTTATTTATTATAAAATATGTTAATGCTTTGAAAAAGTGGAATTTCTATTACTTATTTTATTAAAAATGAATAATAATATTATTCAAAAATATCCTAAATTAAAAAATATATCGTCATTCAAATTATATTACATTTTACACCTGCATATATGATGAAAAGCCAATAACCATTTATTTTGCACAAACAAGTCAGTTCTCAAATGTGCCTAAGAGTGCTCTTGAGTGTTCGTAGATTTTGTTCTGAGAACAAGAAAACATTGGTGAATATCATAATTTTCGTAAAAACTGTGTAAGTGGGTTTTAAGAACAAATTTCTTAGTAAAAACGGTTGGTGAATGAGGCCTATTGCTCCTAACAGTGTTGTTCATTTTGAATTGGTGTTCATACACAGTTGTGTCTAACTGGAAAACACACTAGTTACCCCTGACTGCCACACACTATTCCAGCAAATTAACATTTTGCTTAAGGGGATGGACGTCACCAGAATCACAGACTGTGCCTTTAAACACCAGACTCCTTGCTTTGTACAGGCATTTGTACTCATCCCTACAGACAAATAATCGACAAGATTTTTTTTTCTTTTGCAGCTTTGTTTATTAACCTTTTCTGACATTGTTTTTTTTTTCTGCTGAAATCCTTGATGAATACAAATTGCACAGTTCAATCTTCTCGGCAGCTGGAGTGACAAATACAGTATATAAATTCAAACAGACAGAACAAAAAACAAAAAAAAGACGAGTTATCAACACATGAGAGTGGCTCGGATTCTTCAGGATATAAGTTTGAAGAACTAGACATCTCTAGACTCTCCCTCTGTGTCACCAGAGCCTATCGCGTTGCGTGGCAGTTCAGGCCATTCCACAAGCCTGCTAGTGTCACGTATCCCCACTGGAATACGATTTGCCCAAGAGACAGACTGGCAGAGACAAGGCAAGTGCTTGTAAGCGACAACAGGGATGTCTCAACGTTGCTTTCTCAGGCCTTGTGAGTGGTCCCTTCAGTGGTTGTTTTCACTAGCATGAAACAGTGTTTTGTATAAATAACTGCTATGAGTTGTTTTTGTTGTGGTTTAAATTGGACAGAGTTGTCAGTGCCTGCCTATTTTCTTTCACCATATTTTAAAAACTGGTGAGCCGTTCTAACTCTTGTGTCACTGAGGTCTTTTTTTCTACAGTATGTGTACTGTTGCTCTTGCTTTATGAAGAAGTGCAAAATAAAGAAAGTAAAATGACAAGTGCAAATATAAAGTAAAAACACAGACAACTGAACAATAATTGAGACTCCAGCCACCACTTTTTGTGTATATACATGCCTTCCTTTCTTTCTACATGATGTCAATCATGATCTAAGTACAGTTTAAAAAAGAAAAAAACAGGACAAAGCTCTCTGGCACTGTGGCCTCAGTTCCAGAGGGCAACTCACCAAGCCCTTTATAGAAAAAAAAATAATAACAAAAAAAAAGCCATGTAATAAATTACTAATAATGAAAACACCATTATCCTGGGCTATAGAAACTATACAACAATACTGGCTGAGGCAGAACCGATCGTTTTAGTAAGTGGAGGCCACCCGCCCAGCCCTAACACACACACACGCACGCACACATACATACACGGAAGTTGGCATTGTGTGTATAAAAGTCAGTTCAATTTCCTCATGTACTTCACCTCTAACCACTCATACATACAGGGGTTCACATACACACAGAGCTCAACCATATGGGTATATTTATCTTCCAGCTGGCGCCTGTTTATACTGACCAGTTCAGACAAATGTTTACTTACGACTGTTAAGATCAAAAGCTATTAAAATACTGAAACATGGCTGGCTTGGGCTACATGCATCAGCTTCTGCTGAGACATGGAGAGAAAACCATTGCTATTAAGATTGAGAGGTCGCTATTAGAGATGTGTATCTCCTAAGCAAGCTTCAGCTGCTAAATACAAAATCTTAAACCAAATTACACTGTATATAAAAGTTAATTTTGAGCAATGTAAACGCATAAAGGCATCTGGATATAGCGCAAAGCTCAAAGATTACATCCTTCATATAGCATGACATTCCGATTTTCTGTTGATTTAAAGTTGGTTACATAGGAGTGCTAAAATAAGACAGAGACCTTAGCGATGCTTGCTTGGTTCTTGGCCCTACAGATACACTAGGCTAAGAAGTCTGGAGAATTCCTCTCTCCAATCTTTTAACACAGTTTCATTACAACCATCATGAAATACAAAACTACAAGACATACACAATCATCCAACCAGGGACTAACTTTGCCGGGATGAGGAGCGGGATGGGATTGGAGGGGCAAGTCAATGAGGAATCTACACATGCAGATACAAAAAAATAATCATAATAATAAGCATCACAAACAAGTGGTACTGTGGCACCCTTTCACTGGTAAATTCAGACGTTTTCTCCCCTCCCCCCATCTTCTCTTTTTCTTATTTACTCGTTTCATTTATCAGGTTCTCTCCTTCGATTGCTCTTCCTCCTCCTCTACCTCCACTCGACTTTGAAGAGTTTGTAGGTGTAAAGTCTTGAACCTCCCCTTGCACTCCACATCTTGAGTCTCACAGGCAGTGAGGACGGGCACAGAGGGCTTCCTGCTCTTCCAAAAACAACAACAACGACGACAAAAAATTTGGTCACTTACTTTTTCATGAGGTGATGAGATCGACGACCACCGCCGCAGCCACCCCTGCTAACACCAAAGCTAACAGGGGCGCTAATACATGAGAGAGACAGAGAAGCTTTTAAAGGCAGAGAAGGCTAATGCTACGAGGCTAGTAAGTCCGTTTTGGCCAGCACGCCGAGAGGCAGAAGTCGCACCCCCCCCACACAGTTTCAGGTGGGGTGGGTGGGGGTACTTTGACAATCAGGCGTGGTCTCCAATCTGGAACCTGCATCCTGGAGGGGCAGTCACAGTTTGTCAGTCATGGAAGTGGATGACGAATAAACTGCATAAGGGTCTCTGATGATGTGGCCAGTCCTGCTGCTTCCTGTGTGTGTCTGTGTGTTTGTATGTATGTAATAGAGACTGAATATCCCTTGTGTGTATCTCTGCGTATATATAAGTGTGTGTGTGTGTGTGTGTGTGTGTGTGTGTGTGTGTGTGTGAGCAGTGTTAAGAAAGTCTGAACTGGATTGACAGTTCATGTCTTGCTGGGTTTTTGGTCCCACTGGTGTGTGTGTGTGTGTATATGTGTGTGTGTGTGTGTGTGTGTGTGTGTGTAAATGTCCGTATGTGTACTCGTGTGTAGGCGGGCTGGTGCTTGCAGGCAGTGGTTGGTCCCGTGGCGTTCCAGAAGGTTCTAGAGGTTCAGAAGTAAAGAGCTGGTTCACTGCTGAAGTCTGACAGGGAGGAGCTATCGGCCGGCGTGAGCTGAAACACACACAGCACACAGACCAACTCTTATCTCCCTCACTCCATTAAGGCAAGAGCAACAAGTCCCTATGTAGATAACCTTTAACACATCACAATACACGTGCACCAACTAGTAGACATGGCACAATATGTAACCAACCACCAACTGGAATTCAAAACAAAAATGTCTATCTTCAAACTCCAGGGCCCTTTCAAAATTCTACACACATCATTTGTTCAACACAATATGTGACCTTGAGGACTACAGTCAAGCATGGCAGTAAATTGTTGGTCCTACCATGACCTCCTCTTGGGGTGTGTCTGTGCGTTGAGAATTGGACCCCCCCAGGAGGGCAGGGTCATCAAGCTTGTGGTCTTGCCAGGCACTGTAATCCATACCATGCTTCGGTGTGTAGTTGGACAGATCTGTCAATCACAACACAAAGGTCGGGGATAAAGACACAAACAAGCAGCAAACAAACAAGCAAGAATATATAAAACTGGTTATATATGGTTTTATAACACTCGTGGTGTTAACATGACCACTATCATCAGTAACAAAAAGTTTAAAGGGGCATGTTTCCCAGATGGCCAGCAGGTGTCTCCACTGATTCTAGTCTCTGAGGAGTTGATGCGAGGCTAAAGCTTCAGTAGTTTCAGTTTTTTTTGTAGTTTCAGCCTTTTATTTTCCTCCTAAAACTTACAGTCCTTCCACTTAACACAAGAATGACAGATACCTTGGACCGCATCTGTTCCAAAGCCACCTCTTCAGAACTATGACTCAATGTTTCCCTCTTTCTATCCCTCTCTCTCGGTCACATCCTGCCATTGGCACTGCGACCAAAGCCATCAACCCACTTGCAAAACCCATTTCCCTTCAGTGTGTGTGTCGGCCTGGCTGCCACCCCTCTCTCCCTCTTTTTCTCCCCCCCTTCATCATTCCCTCACTCCGATCCCGTCCATTCATTCCATTTCCTCTCCCTCCTTCTCCTCCTCCTCTTCTCTTTTTCACACACTCTTTCCCTTTTTCTTTCCATCTTTACCATCCTCCTTCATTGGTCTGTTCAAACATTTCCTCTTCTGCCCCCCCCTCCCTCTTTACTACCATTGTCTTTAATTCCTTCTGTCCAGTTATGTATCTATTTGCTCTCTGTTCCCTCTCTTGCTCTCTCCCTTTTTCCTTCTCCTCTTCCTCACCATTCCCTCACTCCTTCCTCTCTCCATTTCCTCTCCATCTCTCTCTGTGTTTTCTTTACCAGTGCTGTTGTTGTTGGTGGTGGTGGTGGTGTGTGTGGGGGAGCTGGTGAAGCTGGGTCGGGGGATCCGCACACGCTCCAGGAGGCCCTGCTCCTCTTCCTTCCTCGGCCTTCCCCCCTCCTCCTCCTCCTCCTCTTCTTCGTCTTCCTCCTCGTCCTCGCTGCCCCAGACACTGTTCTCGGACGGGTACTCGAACGTGCTCTGCAGACTCGACTCATTGAAGGAGATCTTCAGCTGTAAGAGAGAAACAGAGAGACAGAAAGAGAGAGAAAGGGAGAGGGAGAGAGACAGAAAGAAAGAGAGAACAGAGGACCGAATGTGTTAGCAACAGAAAGCCATCTTCAGACCTCTCACAGTGCACTTTGTATACAACAAGACACACATTCTCTGCTTGAAGTCTCAATCAATTCACAGTGATGGCTGACAATCTGTTTGCAACAGGACATCCCAGAGAGAAACCCTGTTTATGGAGTGCAATCCCGAGCCAGATGTAAAAGGATAGAATATTTTTAAAACAAAATACTTCAAAATAATGGTGCATTTCATGTAATAATGTGCATTCCCTTATTAAAATGCATGAGGACAGCCTCCATGTTTAGTGACAAACAAAACATCAAAAGCAGGCCACCAAAATAACATCACTAAGTGCCTGAGCATGAGCAAGGGGGGTTTTGTCAACACCGAAGCGCATCGCTTTCATCCCTGAGAATCAAAGGGAGCTTTCTGACTCGTATCATTTCGAAGGTGAACTCTGTCGTTAGTGTTCGCAGCGCCGCTTCGCCTCTTCCTCTCCGAGAGCTGCCTTCATGATAGCTATTAATTAAAGAACAGGTTATTAAAAGGCGCTGGAGCCGTCGTCGAGGGAGGACGGAAAGCTTTCATTAAGAGGCGGCTTGGCACAAGTCAAAATGTTTTTGAGGACAGCACTAATCCACTCTTGTCTCTCTTTATTCACAGAGGAGCCCTCAGTGTGTCTCTCTCACACACACACACACACACACACACACACACACACACCATGGGCATAAACAGCGCCACGTCTCAACACCAAAATGAAAAGAAAAGAAAAAATGAAGCAGGCACACTTCATTAGTGACAACACTTGGCTTTTGTCTGGCTGTGTAAAAGGGCATATTAGTTTGGGCCGGTTTTGTTCAGGGTTTTGTTTTGTTTTGTTTTCTACAGCCCTTGCAGCCTCTAAGCCCTGCTGTGGTGTCCTTGCTGAGAAGTTGGAGTTCTCTCAAAACAGTTGTCGGACCAGAGGAGCTTGGAGCGGTCACACCCCGAGGAGGAGGAGGAGGAGGGTTTTTAAGTTGCCCGAGGGCTGAAGGGCTTTGGGCCTGCTGTCTGCGCGTATGATGCCATGCTAAATGAGGCGCCGTTATGCAACCCCGAGAGCCCATTTACAAGAAGAGAATAACATCCCTGACAAAAGTTATCATTTTCGGAAAAACCCTACATGTAGGCGTTCCGAGAGACTTCATACGCACATGCTGTATGTCTGAACATACACTCACCGCATAACAAAAAAACTTCATTGTTTACAACCGAATCATAACTAAGTGAGTATCACTACATCCTGGAGGTGCCTGAACCTGACCAACCAGTTGCTTTGTTCATCTCATATAGGCATTATTATTTAGCATAAGTTGTTGCATTGTCTACAGATATGTCAAAGGAAAACGCATCCAACACAAGACTGGGTCCAAACAAGGAAAAAGAAAGGATCACTTTACTTTTACTTTTAATCTCTAGTCATAAAACCAATATCATCATGTCACAAGAACGCCATTTGGATGTCATATACAAATAAATTCTTATGATCTATTTTCCAAACCTAGAGTGCTATTGTTCCATTTATGAGTGTTAATAGGCATTGTAACATCGTGAGTGCTGTAATGTCATGATAGCATGTAATCATGTTAGCTTTTTCATGACAGCATGCACAGAAGACGCCATGTCAGGCACTGATAAAGGCAACAGGAGACTGTGACCACTGACAACACCAAACCAAACATTAGATGTCATCACGGCCATTGACAGAATCCTGGTATCTGCAATCATCACATACTTGTATGATATGGCTGGGTTTGATATGGAGAGTTCAAGCAAAGTGTTTCAGAAAAAGAATTAGCAGCACGCTGAGCAGCTCACTTCCCTCAGGAAATTCATTCATTTTTATGCACTCATGGTCGACGTGAATTAATTAGCAGTATTATGTTACTTGATTAAACATTAACATGCACGATTAATTCTTTGCCGGTTATATTTACAGGCTACACAACTTGGGCAATTTCTTAATGACACCAATTGAGATGCATGTAGATATGTGATGAAGCGGCTGTTTATTCAGGCCACATATCTCCGAGGTTTTCCTTATTATAGCTTCCCTGAAGTAGCGCAACCCTTGTGTCAGTCATAAAAGTGCACAAGAATCTGGGGCAGCAATTCTACTGCATTACAAGGAGACACACAACCAGACCACAGTGATGACAAGCACTTTTTGCTTCATCTCAAAAGCTGTAAATACCAAGCAGACACCCGCAAGTATTTTCATCCTTTTCTACTATGAAGAGTAGCATCAAATGTAACAAGTTTTGGCTTCTATTTCTGTGTTAATGTATTATTATGGGCCCTTCTGGTTAGGTTCACACAGGGTGACACACCATTTCTCATGGGATTCTATTATAGAACCCCACAAATACAGACCCTGTGCATGCACTGCACTGCACTGCACTACACACACACACACACACACAGACACACACACACACACCTTGCAGTTTGCAGGATGTGGCAAGACACCGAGACTGAGAATGTCTTCTCAGATGCCCGCTTCGTAATGAGGAAGTAGCATTATCAATCAAGTGTGTCTCACCAATTCACCAGACATGCTTACGTACATCCAGTCTGAGTGGAACTAAATATGGAGCTGGACTTCCGCTTTGCATACCAGGAATGTCCATCTCGGCCAAGAATGGGGTCAAATGACCATGACTGTGGTGACTGTTCTGGTACCTTTCCCCTTCAATCTCCTTGTCATATGTGACTTGCCCTAAATCTACTCTAATCGTCATCACAAGGCACCAACTTCCACCCCCCTCCAGTAATGTATAGGAGGCTATGTATAGGGATCTGTGGAAGAACAGCAAAACAGGAGTGGCTTTGTGTCGCTCACATCACCTGCTCTTTCATTCACTCAGGCTCTTTGCTAAAGACCCAACAAAACATGCAAAAAGCAAGACACTGCAATGCAACACACAGACAGACACATATATGCACACACACACACACACACACACTCTCTCTCTCACACACACACTAATTTCCACCAAATAACTGATAGCCATCAGTATTTACAACATCACAATTAAACTGGACTTGGTAGGGCTGATGTTCAAAAGTCTGTCTAGCAGAGACAATAAAATGACCTGAGCCAACTGCTGCTTATGTGGTTCCGAGAAGCACTATCTTGATTCCATTGTGATTTCAGCTTTACCATGACAACGTGTCTGAAGTAGCTTCTTGAGGAGACAGACGAGTAGACCACATCTCGTCCTGTGTATTGAGAGTGCACCATTCGATGTCAGTGGGTAAAAAACACTCACTGTTATTAGTTTCTGTAATGGCCTCCAAATCACACTTAGTGAGTTCATAAACTCAAACCAAGTTAGGAGATGCAATACGGTACAAAAAGATGGCCTCAAACTATATTTGAACTAGTGTTGTTCTTCTGTCCCATTGTCTTCTGGTGTAAAAATGACCTTACATGGTCAGAGAGATGGAAGCTAATAGTAGGAAGGTAATAGCTTAGAACTGCACACAATGATTCTTCTTAATGATCATTGTGCTTGCAGGTTACATAAGAAATAGCATCATGAATCCGTAAACAAAGTTTTTTTTTTTTTTTTTTTTTTTTTTTTGACAACGACAGTAAGTTTGATTCAGGCAAAGCGATTCATAACCCTAATTGTGAAAAACTGTTTCAACAGTACATTTTTCGCTCTCTCTTGCAGTCTTTAACACAAACAAGCCATTCTAAAGCGAGTTGATCTAAGAGCGTGTTTATTTTATAATATTAGGGCTGCTCCAAAAAGGTTTACCTTAAAAGGACAACAGTTCCCCAAGCAAGCACAGCCCAGAGAGGGTTAGAGATGATAACTGAACTCAATCAAGTCTCCTATTCAATGCAACGTACTGGGCTGGTTTATTTGAACAGGGCAGGTCCTACTGAGGAGAATCTCTCTCTCTCTCTCTCTCTCTCTCTCTCTCTCTCTCTCTCTCTCTGCCTGCAGCAGAGCCTAGAACCGAGAGCCGTGCCAAAGAGAGCGAATCAATAAATCAAAGTAGCCTGTGGGATTACTTCCTCTCGGCTGGGGAAAGGGCTTCACTCGTTTGCTCGCTCACTCCATCCGTCCCATCCTCCCTCCCTCCCCTCCCCTGCTGTCAGGGGGGCTCTGTGCCCACCCGTGGCTGTGAAAGGCCGCATTATTGAGCCAGAAGTGATGCATGAGCCCCTCCCTCTCTCGCTCTTCTTTCTCTCTCTCTCTACAACCTTGCTCTTCTTTCATCTCAGTGTCATTCTCCCTCTCTCCGATGTGTCTTGCTCAGTCTCTCTCTCTCCTTTACTTACTCCCCCCTCCTCCTCCTTTCCGTCTTTCAGCGCTGTGTAATTCCCCTTCTCGTTAGTTTCTTCCTCTTCCTGACCCTCTCTCTCTTTCCCTTTCTTTAACACTTCTCTCCATGTCTCTCTCTCTCCATGTCTCCCCATCTCTCCCTCTCACCTCTTCTCTCTCCCTCTTTCTCTCCCTCTCTCTCTCTTTTTTTCTCTCACTCTATCATCTCATTCGTCTGTCTGAGCAGAAGCTACATTAGGCCAGTTCCAGCCTCCAGGCTCTCCTCTCTTCCCTCTCTCCTCCCTTCCCCTCTCTCCCTCACCCCTAGCAGCAGGGGGGACCAGCTACCTCTTGCCCTGGCCTCCCCTGCCCGACCTGCCCTTCTCCCCCCTTCACCCTCTCACACTCCCACACTAAGACACCAGAATGAAGTAGGATGACTCACACCACCAGGGCCGCTAATTTTAGCGCTTCCTTTAGCTGCGGTGCTATTGTCGTCCCATTGTCAGGCCCGGTGGTGCCTTTTCTTATTTGGCCTTTTACCGCGTTGGCGTTGAGGAACTGTCGTAAATGCCACGGTGCGAGAGTTCCTTGCTCGCTTGTAATGAGGGCCTTCGGGGCGACCGAGTGCGTAACCCCGGGAGTTCAGGCGTGCCGATTCTGTGTGTGTCTGAGTGCACATGAAAGGAAAAGGGCAGTGTGCCAGAGACAGAGTTTTCTGGGCCATTTAGATGGCCCGTCCTGATTTGGACTAGGCAGAGAGAAAGAGAGAGAGAGAGAAAGAGAGAGAGGGAGAGGGAGTTTCGGGTGAATGAGCAGACGGGAAAACTGTTTTCACATGGAGTGTGCGCACACGCGCACACACATACACACACACACACACTCCAAGAGAGACACTCTTGGACAAGCTGAAAGACAAATAAGTAGACACCTTCACTCCCATACACAAACACACACAGGCAATGGCAGGTCAGTAGGTTGTGCCGAAGTGAATTATGAGCACTACTTGGCACATACAGCGTGGCTGAAGTGATGTTGGCATGGGTGTGCTAAGGCTGTCAGGTCAGACTGGAGCTATCTATAAAGAGCTATTTATCTGTCTGTGTGTGTGTGTGTGTGTGTGTGTGTGTGTGTGTGTGTGTGTGTTTACGCGAGGAGAGAGAGAGAGAGAGAATACTACAGTAGCAAAGTATGCAGAGGCTTTTTATTGAGGTATAGGGATAGACTGACCAGATGTCTGATTAAAGCTAATCTCTCAGCAGAGACTTTAATGGCTTAATATGAGGAGCAGGCAGGCTCCAGTATGAGGCCTCTCGAGAGCCGTGTCTCAGACACACAGATGGAAAAGACCAGAAGACTGACCTTTCTGTTTCCATGCGGAACTCTTCCATCATTAACCAATATATTCGTGTCACAGATCCTATAGAACATGAGTGAACTGACTCTACCTGTGTGTACCTCTCTACACATAGCCCAAAAAACGTCTTATTCAATCATCAACTCTGCATCGCACCACAGCACCGCATCTACTGTCTCTAGTTTTATAGCATCTCATTGCTTTCTTTTGAACATTAAGTTAAGTTATATTGAAAATTGGTTCTCTGCATTTTACTCATCTGGGTAGTGTACACACATTCATACACACACACACACACACACTCAGAGTAGAGGGCTCACTAGGAGGACACCCACACTAGGAGCACACACACACCCAGAGCAGTGGGTAGCCCTTAATCCGGCGCCCGGGGAGCAGTTGGAGGTTAGGTGCCTTGCTCAAGGGCACCTCATCCGTTGATATGGATGTAGAGTGCTGTTCAATCACTCCCCCACCCACATTTTTCCTACCAGTTAGGGATCAAACCGGCCACCCTTCGGTCCCAAGTCGGATTCCCTAACCAGTAGGCCACAGATGCCCTATCTGTAGTTTCTTTTGTGCTAGTTAAGACATACACAAATCAGGACGTCTTCTGGTGTTACCCTCTATACAAATTGTCTGCAGATGTGTCCAAGTGCTCTTTAAGAAGATTTAGGAGGCACATCCTCTACTACCAGGGGCACGTGAACAGGTAAGCTTTGTAAACATAAACATGTGATGTGACCGCTTAAGCAGGATAGGATTAATTTGTATGGGATAGCAGGATAGGCTTTATCTGTGTGGGACATCAGCTACTGTAGGTGTCCTCGGATGACTGCATCTGTGTGTATTTGTGTGTGTGTGTGTGTGTGTGTGTTTACATGTGACATCTATTGTGAGTGGGTGCACATCTATCATCACATCTATTAACAGATACATCTATCTATCTAATCTAGTTATTAATCTTTCCAATTATTATGCTATATTACTTTATATTATGTTAATCTTGCCACTTGGCACTATGCATCCAAAAATTCATGTCAATATATCCACATTAAATTTCAATTTGAGAGAGAGAGAGAGAGAAAGAGAGAGAGAGTGAGACAGAGAGTGAGACAGAGAGTGAGAGTGTGTGTGAGTGAGTGAGTGAGAGTGTGTGTGAGTGTGTGAGTGAGTGAGTGTGTGTGAGTGAGTGAGTGAGTGAGTGAGTGAGTGAGTGAGTGAGTGAGTGAGTGTGTGTGTGTGTGTGTGTAAAACACTCGTAGGGTCTCCTCCCTTTGATGGATCACTGTGGTATACAGTTTGAGGGCGTGAACGAGAGCCGTCATGTTTATTTGTTATTATCTTGACCGTTTCCAAGTTACGATGTAAAAACTGAAAAAGAGAATGAGCGATAGATAAACAATGTGGAAAGACGAGGAAGGGGAGGAAGTCAGACTGGGCAGGTCCACCTGTGTAATGTTTATAATTCTAAAGCAGGCTGGCTGAAACTTCAGCTGTTTGATGTTGATTTCATTCATTACAGACTTGGGTGTGAGGGTGTGTGTGTATACACAGCAAATGAGAGGGAGCAAAGGTTTGTGTGAAAAGAGAGAGAGAGAAAGAGAGAAAGATAGACAGAGCGTGAAAAAAGAGACTCTTCCTTATCCAGGAATCCTAAATGACAGGATAGAATGGCCATGGCCGCCTGTTGCCCGGCGACAGACACCATGGATATAGCTGAAGGAGAGAGAGAAATGGGAGAGCGGGGGAGTAGAGGCAGCAGAGAAGAGGGGGAGAGAGAGGGAAGGAAAGAAGGTGGCAGAGGCTTAGGTTAACAGTGTACAGTACGTACCCAAAACTAAGGGGACAGAAAGGCAGACACTGAAAGAAAGACAGAGGCCAGACAAGGTTGATTTGCCAGATCCAGAATTTGAACACCCTACTCAAAACAGGATGAAAGTGAAACGATACTGGAGCGCTTGACCACCCACTCTTAACACAAACTTATTTGACTAAATGAGACACACAGGCGGTACTGCTCATGACAGAGCATCACACCTCCCTGCGCTTAATGTCTCTTATGTTCTTAAACCATCAGCCAACTGAATCACCAGCACATTTGACTAGAATTTGCATGGTGTGTTTACCAAATAGTATCCATCTGGCAACCCACCCAAAGGCTACGGTGGCCTGTTGGTACACACAACACCTACATGATTCCTACCCTCCATATGTGCCGGTGTTCCATTAACATGTATAAACAACTGTCATTTTCTTTCCCATTTGTACACACACACACACACACACACACACAACTGGCAAACACACAAGCAAGAACACATACAAGCAAACACAGGTCCATCCACCACGCACGCACGCACGCAAACCATCGACACAGGCAGCTTTAGACACGCACACACGTGCACACACACACACGCCAGGACCTGCTTGAATTAAACATGACTATGACAGCGGCGCTCTGCTGTCTGAATTCTAATTACTCCACCGGTATTGAGAGGGCAATCATGCACACACAGCTAAGGGCCACTTTCACACACACACACACACACTCCCTCACACATACTCTCTCCCTCTCACACACACACACAACCAGACACCTATAGATACAGAAAAACCACTCGATACACAAAAGGGTCACAAAATAAATACCACTACGGACTACATGACTACACTCTTCATTATCTATTTTAACTTTCTTTCTCTTTCACTATCTCCCTCGCTCATACACACACAAATAAAAACAAGCGCACACCCGAACCAAATAAATTGATATAAGATATCGACCTGATCTACTCGTGGCGGCACTGAAGTCCTCAGGCCTGCTAATGATTTGGGGCTAATGTTCTCTGTCAGTGACAATCACCAGCAACAAACATGTTAAAGCCCAGTCGCCCTGTGTGTGTGTGTGTGTGTGTGTGTGTGTGTGTGTGTGTGCAGTCATCGGGGTGAGAGCCGTGGGTGGTAGAGGGGTATTCAAGCATTACACCAGTGCTTGGCTCGTTGCCACTCTGCAGGACAGAAAGCAGGGCCGAGGTCAGGCAAGGGACGGGAAGAGCGATGGAGGGAGAGGGCGAGAGAGAGAGAAAGAGGGAAGAGGAAGATGAAGAGAGAGAGAAAGAGGGAAGAGGAAGATGGAGCGAGAGAGAGAGAAAGAGGGAAGAGGAAGATGGAGAGAGAGAGAAAGAGGGAAGATGGAGAGAGACAACACAGAGGGAAGCCAGAAAGACAGACAGGCAGTGTGAGAAAAAGGAGACAAGTGGACACTAGTCAAGAGACAATGGGGACAGAGGTGTGTGTATGTGTGTGGTGTTAGGGGGTTACATGATGAGGAACAGATGACCAGACAGAAAGACAGAGGGGTGCTGGGGCGATGCCGGTAACAGTAAGTAAACGCAATCGAGTAGGAGTGGACATCCTCCCGTGAATGAATAATTAAACACAGTGGACTTTCACACCTCTAGTCAGAGATTTGGGGGAGAGAATGCTATCGCTAAAGCTAACAGTTAGCCGTCATTAGAGCATTCCTCAACACCGGACGCTGACAGTGACCTCAAACCCAGCAACCAAGGGATTCTTGAGCAGTTTATTTAGTTATTACAGCCTGGTATGACCATAAAACCCTTTTGTTTTCTCACCTGAAAATAGTTACTCATTGATGGAGTGGCTGTTCCATGACATCAGCCGGTAAAGGAGTCTCTGCAGTTTGTCATTACCATTCATTGCTCAAGCCAGTTCCATCACGTCAATGTTATACACCCAGTACCAAGTTTGACCTCCACCTATGGTATCTGTAGCCATCAATGTAAACTTGTTTAGGAAGACTGATGACCGGTGGTGAGCAGTCTGCCGGTCTCATGACCTGGTCAGTACAGTCACAGAGGCTGAGGATTCTTAATGGGAGTATGGTAAATCTGCTGCAGACCCACACAACAGAGACACACTTGTAACAGAAACACAATAGAGAACTATTGCGGAAGACTATTGTCTTTCAGAGCCACATGCTGTCTACATAAATTATACACAAAGTCGCCATGCCAAGTTTGTTTCCCTCATTCACAACTTGCTGAGTATCCACCAGCTCTGATGACGCCTCAGTAGTAGGCTATGTTGGGGAAGTCCTCAAATACAGCGGGACAACCCTTTTGGGAAAAACAAACAAACCAAAATCATAGTGGACATCTGTTTCAGAATAACTACAGTGCTATAATGGCTAAGGAATCGTGAGGGTGTGTGCCTTCACAGCCCCTCTGCGCTGTGTGTGTGTGTGTGTGTGTGTGTGTGTGTGACTGACGCATCACCTAGCCTTTAACCAAGCCTACACACAACAAACACACACACGTGTTCGCTCTGGAAGAGCGGCCTGTGTACCCTTGCCCCATCGACATCGACAGCGCCCAAGAGCCCCCACGCCCAGAGCAAACAGGGCAATTATGACAGCAAGGTGCCAGAGAATCTCCCTGCAGTGCAAACAAAAGTCAGGTGATGAGTGTGACCAGCAACTTTACAAATGCTACACACGAATGACATATGGCCACAAACCTCTGGAAGTCCCAGAAACACACTATAAAAACAAAAACAAAACAAAAACACTATAACAAAAACAAATCTCCGGCACAATGTATGACTGATGTAAAACTTTTAATGTGTAAAAAATGTACAGATCAGAGACAGATTGTACTGGTACTGTTGACGTAATTTAAATGCAAGTTAGCTTTAACCTGGTGTGCACATAGAATATTCTCATGCTCCAGAGTCAAACCATGTCTAATGCTGAACCATGATGTTCCACTTTTGTAAAACTGTACCAAGAACAACTACAGCAGCAAACTAGCCAATGGGATTTCCTTGCCTGTTTCAGTTTGAAAACCATTTTTAGTTACATAACCCCAATTTATGCTTTAACAGCTTAACCCAACAATCTAATTACAGAGAAATCTACGGTCTCAATTACAAATGACGGCAACTCTAAGGGGGTAACTCTCTATTTAACCAGAGGCCTGTGACGGATAAATGAGACACACACACACATGCATGTACATTCACATAGATTCATGAATATACATGACTTAAGAGTTAGGCTTAAATTATGCCCACAAACACACAAAAGCACACATACACTCATATTTGAACACACTCTATATGAAGGACTGTATGTGTGTACAGACATAAGCATGCAGACGCACAGATGCACGTACACACACACACACACACACACACACACATACACACACACAATCTGCTTTAGGCTCTAGCCCTTGCAACTGCTTGCCTGCCTGTATGGTTTCCTGCCTATAATGACAGATCAGCGTGCTTCCAAAAGCCTCAGACCAGACCACAACAAGCAGCTCCGCCCTTTCCATCTCTCCAGCGGCAGCCAAAGCCTATACTGCCTGGACAGCACAAGCACACAGACAATAGGGTGCCATCCAGAGTCATCCGTTATCAATCTGGATTCACTCCAAATTACATTAATCCACATTCATATTCACTCCACATTCATTCTCAATCTTAATCTTAGTAATTCATATTCACTCCTAACCACATCAACACACTTCAAAATGCTTTTTCACTGCAGAATGTGGATGGAATTCCCTACTGTTCTGGCACAGAAAATCCACATTACAGGGTTTGCGTTTGTCTTATCAGAATGGCCCACGACATACTGAGTTTGCGCCTGACGTATATAGTCCCCCTCCCCCTCCGATCCCATCACGGCAGAGCTCGAGGTGCACCACACAGCAAGTCACGAGCAAACACCAAGGAGCAAAGGACAATCTTGATTAGCCCAGCCCAGGCACAATGCTTCGGCTGGGAACAGGAGTGGGAAGAGGCGGCCTGGAGACTGGAGAATGAGAGGAACTTTAAACCTACTGCAGCCATGGCCGCAGCTAAGGAGCTCAGAGGCCAGAGTAGTGGCGGCGGCATCAGCAGTGGCGGCGGCATTCCAGTTTGGGCCCTAGAATTCCATGGAAAAAAAAAAAAAATCCCTCCCCTCCCTCTCACAACCTCACTGGTCTGTCCCAGGAACTTTGTCAGAAACGGCTGGCCCACAAAAATGTGTGAGAAAGTTTAAAAGAGAGGGGGAAAGGAAAGGGAGTGAGAGGAGGGAGGGAGGGATGCAGAACGATGGAGAGAGACAGCATGATGCAGTATGAGAGAGACAGCATGATGCACACTTAGGCCACAAATATGAGAGGGAGAAAGATACAGAAAGAGAGAAGAGAAAAGAAGAGAAAGAAACGAGAATGAACAGAAGAGAAGAGGGGTTACAGAGAAGAAGAAAAAAGGGACGTTTTTATGACTGTGAGTGGTAGCGATGGAAACCCGTGGTGAATATTTCTCCAGCTGCAAGTCTTCACCGTGTGCTGCTGCAAAGTGTCACACCGTTTGATGTGACTAAAAATCCCCTAGCAAACCCTTCCTCTTGCAAACAGGGGCCTCTGCAGCCCACAAACACCACTCCGAGACGTCACCCATCCCTCAGAGGCAGGGCCCATACACTCCGCCCAGGCGTATACAGGGCTGGAATTCCACACAAATTGCCCTTGATGCTTAAAAAAAACCCAGTCCAACCTTTGCCACAGGGAGAACAAAACAAAACAAAACAAAACAAAACAAAAAAACAAGTCTGTGTGGAATGCAGGGACACAATGAGGCATAGCTTATTCTCAGCCAATTGTGACAGTGTTATTAATTCAATTGGGTGTGCAAGGGACTAAAAAAAGCCACACAGGCTCTTTTCTCTTTCTCCCTTTCTTTCACACTTACATAAAAGTGCGCAAACACACACATACACACACACACACACACACACAGGAGATCAACCCTAGCTGGCATCTGAGCAGGCGCCTCTCGTTAATGCCAGTGTGCATCTCCATGGTTGGCAGGAGAGTTCTTCTCCCCCTCTGGGTGTGACATGAGCGTTGGTTGGGGCGGGAGAGGCGGGGAAGGACGTCAGTAATGCCCGAAAGCTTTGGGGCAGAAGGATTAGGCCAAGCCAAGCAGTCCTCCCATGGCCCAGTGCTGCGTTTTTTGTTTCATAGCCATGAGCAACAAAACTGCCCTGTGCTGACTAAGCTTACTGTATTTACTGAATGAGGTTGGCACTATGCCACATCATGTTTGGTTTATATTCGGCCTCTAAAAGATAAATAAATAAGTAAACAAAAGTCACAAGCTCTGGTGGTGGTGGGTGGGAATGGAGATGCTGATTGTTCTTTATTTTTCATTATCTATCCTTATCTGACAGAGGAACTGATACTAGTCCACCGAGATGAGACTTGACATTTCTCAACATATGCCACCCAACACCCAAAACACAACTTCCCTTTAACAACTGAAAATTACCCACTCATCTTCTCCTAGACTGCTTTGTGAGCAAGTGTTTGGCTGGTCACCTATTGTGGCAAGCCACAAAAGCCTTCCAAATCCTGCAAGCTCAAAACCTCCCATGTCTCTCTCAGTGTGCTCAGATCATGTGGCAGTTTCTGGCCACTCCTTGCTCTGTTCAGAATTACACATGACTACAGAATGCACAAATCTCCTCTAATTGCCCCCACACCTGTGTCACCTGACCACACCAGGACAACACCTCATTCTCAGTCAAAGGAACAAAAAAATTATAACAAGAAAGTCTGCAGAATGTCAAATAGCCACAAGACAAACAGCAGTGAGAGAAAGTCAACAACAGAAACCATTTTAGAAGCAATTTCATGATAAACCGCAAGCTGTTATTACAACATTTTCAGAGAGCTGGCACTTGTAGCTGCCCTCCCTCCTTGAGCCTAAGCAGTCCGTCATGGGCTTTTAATCATTAGCAGCTATACACATTGTTTGGATCATAGGGTCACTTAACAACACTGAGAGGCAGGTAGGTGCCTAAAGCACGCTACTAAGCTCCTGTGGATGTGAGACCCCAGGGCGATGAGCCATGCCAGATCCGGGCCAGTCCTGTGCCTGATCTGGCCCCCAGAATCTGTGGATTGGTCAGGTTTTCCCAGCCAAATCCCCTGGATCAGGTAGCGGCTTGATGAGATTGCCCAGTCAATGAGCCTCAAGTCCACCCTAACCCAGTAAGGCGGCAGCACAATGACACGCTTCAGCTGGACGGTGGTCCACAACGCTGCATACCTGTAATCTAATGAGACTCTGCGCAATCTCTGGCTTCTAACAAAGCTACTCACGGGCCAGGCAGCAACCCCAGCCATGAGCTTTGGGTGTTCTGCAATCTGCACTGCCAAGCATGACCTACATGCAGCTAAATATGTGAAATATCTCAACAAAACAAAATGAAAACAAAACAAAAACCTAACCAATGGCATTTCATCCAGAAGAAATGGGCTGTGTGTGCATTAACTAAAAAGCCTAAAAACCGGGTCAAGTTAGCCTTGCATGCTACATGAGCCGGTGGTTCAGCCGGAGTTATCACACATTTACGATGCACACAAAACAGATACAGATGGAAAGAATGTGAGCAGTTTGTGTTTTTTTAACTAAGCTTGCTTGTTTAAAGCTATAAACTCCTGCTATAAACAGTGAGGCTACTTTACCTTTTTGCCTGTGGATCCAGATTTGGACAGGCAGGAACGGCCAAGTGACAGGTAGCCACCGATGACCTCGATCTCATCTACCGCCGGGTAGCGCTTCTTCAACAGCGTGCCCAGCTGGGCGTAGGGGGCCTGGGAGGCCCCAGCACCCGCCACAGGTGACCCAGCGGCTGAGTCCTGGGGATCAGGCGAGGCTACCTGTGGCTCCTGCTTGCGTTTCGGCACCACCGTGAAGGTGTTGCCCTTACGCTTCTGCACCACGGGGCTGGTGGTCGGCTGACCGGGAACGGGTGCCGGAGCAGGTGGTGTGGGCTCCACGTCCACATCGTCGATGTTGGTGACTGGAAGTTTCTCAGCAGGCAGTGGCGGCTCCTTCCGGGCAAGGGGTGGAGGAGATGGCTGGGCCACCGGTTCAGGTGGTGGACTGCTGGGCACGGGCTGACCGAGCAGGAGCTCCTTTTTGGCTGGCCTGGGACCCCTCTCAGACTCTCGCTTTTTGGAGACGGGCGGCGTCGGGGGCGGCACGACCCGACTGGTTGGCACTGCTGCTGCTAAAGTCGAGTTCAGGGGGGTAGGGAAGGTGGTCGGCTCGGAGGGCCGCTGGGAAGACGGTGGGGGGGACAGGACCGGGCTGGAGGGCGTGGTACTACCCGGGGAGGAGGCAGAGGAGACAGAGGAGCTGCGGCGAGTCTTGGGGATCACTGTGAAGGACTTCCGGGACTGCAGGCGCAGGTTGGCGAGAGCGCGGGCCTGCAGGTCGCCGGTGGGGACCAGGGAGAGGTCTGGCCTGGGGGCCGGGCGGAACTCGAAGGTGGGGGAGTCCGGCGGCTGGAGGGAACCGGGGCCGTCGTCTGAAAAGTCGGCACGTGCACGGACTGGAGAGCATGGCACCTTGGGAGGCTTGGAGGACCCATCTGTTTGATCCCATTCTCGCTCACGGATGGGCTTGGAGGATCCGGCCCTGTCTGCCTCCTCTTTTGGGTTGATGGTGATCCGGCGACCACCACGGCTGGCCTCTAAGCTCCGGAGGAGGGCAGACACGGGATGAGGGGAAGCAGGAGGGCTCTCCACATCAGAAAGAGGAGGCTTTGCTTTTGTTATGGAAGACTGAGAAATCTGTGGGCTAGACGGCACTGACCGGTCCAAGGTGTGTACGGGCGAGCCCGGCAGAGGGGACGTGATTGGCTTTGGCACCAGATCTGGCTTTGGTGAGGGTCGGGATCTTGGCCTCACGGAAGTAGAATCTAAGTCTAGGAGGTTCTCAGTGCTCCGCGACCTGGGTTGCAGTTTACCGTAGTTACGGTCGAATTTCTGCAGCATGCGACTCACCCTGCCCTGACCGTCGACAAGATCGGCCAGTTCCGAACCGTGACCCACAGTGCTCAAGTTCTCCTCGCTTTTACTTAGTGCTGTATCATAAATAACTACCTCCTTTGCGCGTATCTCAGCAACCGGACTACCTCTCCTTTCTAACAGATCGTTAAGAGAGCTATAGCTACTTACACCGTTCTGCTGCAGTTTAGATGCATGTTTAATGCCGCTTCCCTCCGGAAAGTAATCAGGATCGGATTCTATAATGATGATGTTCTCTGCACGAATAGTCCGAATCCCAGGAACACTGCCATACAGTTCCAATATGTGTTGCATGGGACGTGAGCTTTCCCGGTCCAGTTGCTTCTTTCGCTCTTTCTCTAATTTAATAAAAGGGTTTTCCTCCAACGGACCTAAACTCTCCTGTAACACTAGGCTCTCTTCAGTTCCGTTGTCCCTTACCTTACTCTCCGCTGATTTCGGGTCGTAGGATTCTATGGCCGTCCACAGATCTTTTGTTTTCACCGGTGACTGCTCCGGGGATTTGGGGGTGCCGCTGCCACGCTTGCTACCGAAAAACTGACTGGCAGGGGTGATGGTATAGTTCCCGTTAGGATTAGCGCCGCTGGCATCGTCCTTATTTTTAGATCCGCTATTTCCTGTTACCTCGCCATTAACACGAGATGTGGCTGCGCTCGGTGAAGACTCGCCACCTGCTCCAGACCCGCTGCCTTTTGCTTTCCTCCGTTCGAGGATCTCTCGTTTCCAGGCCGGCATCCTCGGGCTCTCCTGCCCGGATTCTTGGCGGAGCACACGAACGTCGCCTCCGCCCGACATTGCAGGAGAAAAAGAGTATCTCCGGAGCCTGGGTTCTGATGTTCCAGGGCTGGAACGAAACGCAAAATCTGCTGCCTGACGCTGTACCTGCAGCACCGCTATCACACACACGCACACATCTTTCAATCGCCTTCTGTGTTCCCTGCGATGTCGCCCTGTCTACGGACACTACCCCGCCCTCTGCACCTGTAAGCCTTCGACGTCACCCTTGAGTCGGAAGATCTGAGCCCCAAGAAGGCATCTCATTTGGTCATATGAATCTGAACTACACCCCCTCTTTACATATCAAACCACCCACCCAAGGAAGACACTCCCCTTTCTATTGTGAACCACAGAGAAAGACATGCCAATCAAATGACCTAGGCTCAACCCACTTTATATCAATTAACTCTTGCAGTGCTGATACATTTCTTATAATATTAGCTTGACTACGTTAGCCTACAGGCTTTCTGCGTTTCCATATTAGAAAACTAAAATCTAACAATACATTTTTACATTGCATTAAATCAGTTTCCTAATTACAAAACGTGTTCTGCAGTTATGTGAAAACAAAACATTCACAATTAATGTATTAATTCACATTAATTTGAAGACGACAGGTAAGGGAACTATATTCTATCAAAATTAGGCCATGTTCTTTCAAGTGCCAATAAGTCTTCATGACTTCTAAAATAGCCAGTGAATGAAATAATATAGCACTTTAGGACTGTTTACATACCTTAATTGTTTATTTGTAACAATGACACAACCTAACGTGATTAGGCATGATAATTGAGATTAATGAGATTAGCCTACTACTGTATAAATACATATTGCATTTCCTGCCTACAGGAACAGCTTTTACAACTGGGTCTTTATGAAAGATTTATGACGACGCTGTTCTTACGAGCACTGAATTCAAATGAACTACATTAACACTGTGCTAGAGGTAGTCGAGGAAACAGACTGCTGCGTTCCAAACTCGGAAGTCGGATGTTTCTTGAAATGTATCTGATGGATGTACATTATAGCCTACGAGAATGTTTCTTGGGAGAATAGGAGTTGTAGGCATGTTATCAAATAGCCTAGAACAAGATATCAGTAGCTACCTACTTCATGTACAAAGACAGAGATAGGCAACTAGGTTAAACTTTAGGGCCTAAAGAGATTGCTGTCCTTGCCCATTCCAATTGTTTGCATGGCCCTTAATTAGCCACGCATTTTTCCATGATGATGGGAAACGTGAACGGGAGATATGAGACAACTCAATTTATGGATAAGACACAAGATGGGCAAGGCAGTCACAGTCTGCACATTTGTGAGTTCTGTCCAAAGTTCAAAACCTATAAAAGTACCAGTCAGGCAGTTCATCACCTTTTCTTTGCGTCATGTTGCTTTACTAACTCGACTACAACCGATGTGGTGGTATGGAGAGAACAGATGTCATTAACAAACAGAACATTAGCCTATGACTTAACAAATGGTCTTACTACAATTCATAAAACGTCAGTGAAATAGCTTACTTTAATTTAATTTCAAAACACAATGCATGCGGATGAAATCAATGAATATTCACACGCAAATAAAATCAGACTAGTCTTGTCCTTGAACCACCAACAGCCTTGAAACACCCAGAGGTCTGTATTCATCGACCCTATAGCGCCATCACGTGGACCAGTAGAAATCAACAGCCACACAGAATTTAATTAACAGGACAACTCATTTAATACTTAAATTATCGGTCCGTCGTCGATACTCAGTGATGCATGTACAATCCAGATGAGCACAAACAATAAAGCAAATGAAGAAATTGTACAAATAGCACAAACACTAAATAACCAAAGGCATTAATGTCACTTTATTTACAATTTATACAAACATTTAGGAAAGCACTTCATGAGAAGAGCACAATTAAATAATCATAAAGAAAAGTCCAATGAAAAGACTTTAGAATCTCACTTGGAAGTATAAGGACAAAAACAAATATAGAGCAACCAAATTGTACATTAAAAATACATTATCCAGCTCATATGAGTGACACGACAAACAAGTATACATGCATACATCTGTCCCATTCTTCTCAACCTCTTATGGCATTCACACCCGTGGGCCTTTTGCACCCCAAACAGTCAACTATGCTCTGACCATGAAAACCGAAGTGGCTGAATGGACTGTGTGTGTTCAGCATGAGGTTAAGCTCTCTCGGTGGCCAGTTTATCCCATTTGCTCAGGACTGGCTGTCTGTCTGTAGAGTTGACAATATGGGTAGGAGAGGACAAAAAGCCTGTGAGCCTGTACTGCATGACCCTGAAGTCCATTACATCCATTCCATTTACTCATCAGTACCTCATCATGTAGTGTTTGGGCGGAGAGGTGGACAAAGCCAGCTGAGTCCTTACTGGGTTGTTGACTAATTGGGCTGGCGGTAAATAGCCCTCAGACGGCTGGTAAAGCCCTCGAGGGTCAGTTGACGCGGCAGGCGCGGATCATGAGCAGCTGCAGCAGGATGAAGATGGGCGAGACGATGAGGCCGAACCAGAGCTCCCGCGCCTGCTCCTGCTCTGCGAGCTTCTGGCACAGGAGCACCTCGCACACCAGCTTGAGACTGAGCACGGTGAGAACCCACAGGAGACGGAGCACTGCCAGACGCCGGTCGCCCTCCTGGTACAGGCGGATGGACACGATGGTGGTGAAGTAGGTGCTGAGGCCATCGGCGGCAAAGAGGGGCACGAAGACCAACCACCAGCTCACGCTCGGGGTGAACTTGTCGACGCGCAGCGCCACCAGCACACTGAAGACTAGAAAGGCACCCAGGTGCAGGAACAGCTCAAAGGTGGCGAAGCCCAACCACTGGACCAGCTCCCGCAGTGAGAACAGCATGACTACCGTGACCAAGGAACGTTTAGGTAGTAATTCTGGGCCAGTGCTGCCACTGGACTTAAGTGGTCAGAGGACTCAGTTTGCGGATTGAGATGGGTGCGGGTTAGTGGGCATTGGGAGCTTGAAATCTTTGAGCATCACTCAATAGGCGTAGTGCTGGTAACTCCCACAATCCGAATCATGATCAGAGAGGCTGATCTTCCGCCCCTTGTCCTGCGCCACCTGAATACAAATAAAGTAGCGTTATGACAAAGTAATAACACATTGAGAATACACTCAAAGCACAAAACGTTTAACGTTAGACTACTGTCGATTCCAGCTATCTGTTGTGTTTCGGGATCTACGTGGATATTTCATTAGTATTACCATCTTTTTATATTTATATTTTTTGTATTTAACTACATGTAATGAAAACATGAATACATCCTTTGATATGATTAGGATGATTCGGCGAGTCAGACAGCCATGGATTTCAGTACTGCGAAGGTTATTCTGACAGGAGTAACGTTAACTTATGTTAGCAAACGTTAAGCATCAAGATCTCCTTCTGCGTCTAGCTACCCCTTTTAGACAGACACTAAGTTAACTCAACAAATGGAAATTATTCACACACGTCAATAAAGTGTTAAGTTAGCTCCTACATACCTATTATGTGTCATGCTGGTGGTGGTGCGTTTAAGTGATGCAGTATCGATAGCTAACGTCAAAGGGCTAAACAGCTAGCCAGCTAGCTATCCTAGCAAGCTATCTCTTTCAAAATGTGAGTAAACATTTCTCATTAATTACCACAGTGAAAAAAGACATTATGGTACTCTACAACTGCACAAACTATGACAAAGACACTATGATATATAGAAAATCTAAACAACATATTCCAAAGAGTAGATAGTAGCCACTTATTTACCTTCCGTCTGTCGTCTCCACATTGTATTACCGCGAGACTGTCAGCAAACGTGAATTTCGTCCTACGGTGGCCGAGAAGAAGAAGCATGTTCTTCATTCGAAGCACTTGATATCAAGGGTAGGAGTGACAGGACCACTTGTGTTGTGAGTAAGATTTTCTTTGTACATTTACGACGCACTCACATTTCAAATGATCTATGTATTTTTAACAATGCACGTTTAACTATGAAATAGTTTGGAGTCAATCATGATTTAGCAAGCAAGACAGTGAAACAACCTGAAAGTTACCTGTGATTAGCCAACACTGTTAGCCAAGATCAAATTCTGCAACAGATAATTTCACTGACGTTGTTAGCAGCCTAGCCACCAGACAGCGAGACTATATTGTAACTTTATAAAACTGTCACTGTTACATGCATGATCAACCTGACACAAAGTAAGGCACGTATAACATCACGTAATGCCAGCTAGTGTATTCACTCTAGCAGAGTGTTGTGGAAGACTTGGATGAACGGCGTAACCTCTATTTCTTTGAGATATAACTGTTCTGGTTGCAGTCCATTTCAAGTACAAACTTATTTAGAACAGTCTCAGTGTGCCTTGTCAGCATAGGCCTTATTCAGGGCCAATTCCAGCTACCAAAGCACCACAGGAAAACCTGACGGCCACTGAATGGAGATTCATACTTTTCAAAGCACACAGTACAGTTGTACAGTTTTACAGATGTTTCCGCGGGCCGCCATTGGCACCCGGGCCGCACTTTGAGAACCTATGGCCTAGACGCTTTGAAAATGAATTTCTCTCATTCGTCAGTGTACGGATGCGCATGACGAAGTGACAGCTGGAAGCTTCCATTGTGATCTTTACGCATGCTTGCTTGTATTTGAGTAGAGGAATTTTTTGCATTGTGAGTCTTGTCAAAGCAACTTGCTCATTTTCCCTTGAACGTCTTTGATCATGTGTAAGAAGAATGGACATATATTACCTTCTCAAGTTGTTCCTAATGCTGCATATGTTTAAATAAAAAAAAAAACACAAATGTAGACCACCTACTCCTTTACCACTCTTAGACTTCCCACATATAGATGAGCAAGAATGAGGAAGTTAACAATAAATCCCTGCTCTGTTAAGGAAATGTCAACAGAGTTTTTCTAAGCAGCCCACTCTTTTCTCATTCCAGAACAATGATGCAGTCAGCAGAATCTCTCCTCCATAGTGGATACTTCCACCCTACGCTCAGATACTGGCAGACGTGTGCCTCGGACCTTAAACCTGACAACCTCATCTATCCCATCTTCGTCACGTAATGTTTCTTTGTTTAACAATGCCTGTAGAATAATTTCAGAATAAACAAGAGGTTACTTGTCAGTTTTCTTTATGTTAGTTAGAGTATGTCAGCTGAGTTCTGGGGTCATGTTAGTGATGTGTCTTTATTCGTCACAGTGACAGTCCTGATGCAGTAGAGCCCATCGGCAGTCTTCCTGGACAGGCCAGGTGAGTTTCCGAAAGCTTTTGTGTCCAAAGAAAGTCGTCATACAAAGCACATCAACCTGTTTATCTCACAATCAAGTCCAGTGCCAAAACTATCATCAAAACTGTTCTCAAAACAGTAATAATTACAGTTATAGAAACACAGTGTAGGGAGAAAACACAGAGTCCAGGGATGCCCTGTCACTGGCTGGAGTTCATTGATAAATAAGGCAAGGCAGGGTGGCCCCAATGTTAGCCTCCAAACCCTGATAAGAAGAAAAGCCGTTAATTTTTTGTCTTTTCCAACTGCCCACAATATTGTGTCATGCTGACATGAATGAAATAGTTTTATTACATGAATTTATTGAGTACTAACATATTTACATAGTCATTACAAATCCATAACTTCATATTAAAAATATATATACATTAGTGTTTCATACATGGAGTGACTAAAGGATTTAAATGCATATCCTTATCTCATCTGCTCAGATACGGTGTGAACAAACTAGAAGGAATGCTTCGCCCTCTTGTGGAGAAAGGCTTGAAGTGCGTGCTCATTTTTGGTGTGCCTGTAAAAGTGGACAAGGTGTGGTACTTATCGCATGCATGCACAAAGCACAACTTGCTTACAAAGTAGATTGTACTCCTGAGCTTGGCCCATGGTAACTGACATGTTTCCCTCAGGATGATCGGGGTTCGGGTGCAGACACTGATGACACCCCAGCAGTTTTAGCTGTGAAGAAACTGAGGGCCACCTTCCCAAACCTGGTGTTAGCCTGTGATGTGTGCCTCTGCCCTTACACCTCACACGGCCATTGTGGTTAGTAGCTCCATTCTCCATTGCCCGTTTATGAACACTTTTGTCTCTGTTTTTTCCCCTGCAACCTCAATAAGACCTTGGTAATCCTATACGTATTAAGTCACTAAATAATACTTGCAGTGTGAGAGGTGGTATGAATAGAGCCATTCACTAAACAGCTACTTTTTGTTTACCCTCATTGATGATGTTTTATCCACTTGTTTCGTTGTAGCCGACCTTTGAGAGTCTCTCATTTCCCCCACAGGAATTCTGCGTGAAGATGGCACTTTGGACAATGGTGCCAGCTGTAATCGCCTGGCCGAAGTGGCGTTGGCCTACGCCCAAGCTGGTGAGTCACTCATTCTCTTTTTCTACGTTTACATTTATTAATTTAGCAGACACTTTTATCCAAAGTGACTTACAAAAATGAGGAATAACATGCAACCTACAACGCAGAGACCTTAGATATGCGAATTCATACTGCATTAATCAATACTATTACTAGAAGATGCAGATGGTACAAGTATTAGTCAAAGTGTAGATCAGTGAGACCGTGAGGGAGAAAAGGGAAGTGCATAGTAAGTGTGTGTTTTCTCAAGCCTGTGGTTGATGAACAACTTCCCTTTTCTGACCCTTTATGACCTCACTCTGTCTATCTCTGTTGATGTGTCTGATTGTGCCTCTCCCTCCTCACACAGGGTGCCATATAATCGCCCCCTCAGATATGATGGATGGACGCATTGCAGCCATCAAGCAAGCACTTATATCCAACGACCTCAGCAACAAAGTAGTGTCTAAACCAGGGTTGCAATCTGCCTTTTTGGGAATCACAAAAATCTCTAAGCAACTTGCATGAGTTCTCCTCAAACCCTGAACTAAAGTTTCACAAATCTTTTTCAATTTTAAAGGTTTCAGTACTGAGCTACAGTGCCAAGTTTGCCTCCTGTTACTATGGCCCCTTCAGGTAATTGTTTGCACACAGCAAGCGGGCTTATCTTTGGATGTTGTCAGAGATCAAAGCGTTAGCCCCCTGTAATAGCCTGGTCTGAGATGCGCCGTTCTGGGTTTATGTACTCAGGGATGCAGCCCAGTCCAAGCCAGCATTTGGAGATCGGCGGTGCTATCAGCTGCCCCCTGGTGCCCGAGGCCTGGCACTGCGAGCATGTGTGAGTATTCATTACCAATTCATATGTATAGATGTATGATGATTGTGGATGGATGGATGATGATTAAGGCATTGCATATACAGCAATGTATTATAACAACATAAAACTGTGGTACAGTACAAAATAATTTTAGAACAAAAGTGTAATAATTTAGCACTTTTTGAGGTATGTTTTTTCCCATGAGCTACTACTTTTGGTATTCAAATTAATTTGAATAGAATATGGTCTATTGTAAAAAAAGCCTTCACAGTACAACATTGCCAACAATATTGCCCAAAGATGGCAGTTAAAACATTAGCAAGCATTTGTCAGTACCTGGGCTGTGGTGTGCACAAGGTATTAAGCTTGCTATCTATAACCAAAGCTCTCTTATACTTCTTTAAATGAGGAAGAAGGTTTAAAGAACTTCAATAAAAATAAATGATTTTCCTCTTTCTCAGGAGCGTGACGTGAGGGAGGGGGCAGATATGCTGATGGTGAAGCCTGGCATGCCCTATCTCGACATGGTCAGGGAGGTGAAGGACAAGGTCTGTGTACTGCGCTCCATTACTAAAGAATCACTTCATTCTGATTCCTTTAGAATCCTACATACATACTATAAAAAAAGATTGGTTCATCAGAAAGAACCTTTTGTAGTGCTTCAAAGCAGTGGTTCTTAACTGGTTTGGCCTTGAGACCCTCAATTTCGTGACCCATATTTTTAAGCCTTAAAGCCAACTGATATGGTGAGCTATGTGGTAAGATGCACAGAGTGCCTGTACTTGTTTGGAACATGATGATGTTAGGCACATTTGCAAAGTCCTCAAGGTCCCACATTAGATCTGATAGGGTAGCATTTTAAAGGAACACTCCACCCAATGTCAGTAGTAATTTATGTTCTTACAAGCGTCAGCGCCACGGAGAGCAACTATGTAATTTCGAAGTCCATCGAATGTACATGAAGTGTAACCAAGAGAACAACAACAAAAACATTAGGCTACATGACCCCTAATAATAAAGCAACAATAATACGCAGCACTATTTAAAGGGCCGACAAGCCTTGTGCTCCGCGAACTCGTCCACGATGCTCTGTGTATGTCCATTTTCTTTGCTCTCTCATTCTCTATGGACAACATGGCAAGTCCACTTAGTCTCTCCTGTCCCACTGTGCTCCTCAAGTGTTTTTTAATGATCTTTAACTTGGAGAATGAGCACTCAGAGGTTGCAACGGTGACGGGGTCGGGAAGAGTCAAAAATAAAATTAGGGCGGTGCAAATCTCGCTGAATGCAGAAGTTACTGGTGGGTGGTTGCATTGGCGGAGCGAGGGGTGGCTTCGGGGGCTCAAGCCCCGAATCGCTTTTCAAAAGCCCCGAATCTTTTTTTTGTATGTGTTTTCAATTTCCAACGATTCTAATTTAACTTCCCCTCGGTTTCTCTATAAATGTTACAAAATGTAGCCTACTATTACTGAGCAAATATCCCTTAGTTTCAACGTGTAAATACAATTAAACGGACACTCCCTTGCTAATCGGTTTGCTTTTTGGGTACAACATTATTTTGCTGGCACATGAAATGTTATTTTCGAATAGCTAGCTTCATCGACAGCCAGTTAGCTAGTTAGGAAAACAAAGCTGTGGCGTTACCGTCCAAGTAAAGATACCACGATTTTTTCATTGACAACATAGTAGACCGCGATAACCTAGTTCATAAACCACGCCACCCTAAAGATCACAGTTTGCAGTTTTGATATCTTGATTATTCTCCTGATGTCAGACAAGATTTAAACGTATGGAACCGGTCTTGTTAGCTTGCAAAACTTCCAACAGAACAGCTAAGGTTAGCTAGGCTAATGTTCCGCGACTGGGTATCTTGCTAAGCTGATTAGGCAAATAGCTAACCATATCCACAAAACGAATTTGGTGTGCATCACCGGTATGGTAGTCAGCACAACGTTTTTGTTCTAATATCACCAAAGCCATCATCAACTGTTGCAAACTTACCTGCCAAATAGCAATATTTACTGAAATACAACATTGACAGATAATCTGATTTCCCACACGATGAGTTTAGGCAATGCCAGAGCCGAGATGTAGCGGTTTACGTCATAAACCTGGCAGGAAAGTTCAGAGCGGCGCGCAGTCAGTTTAAACAACAAGCCGGTAAGAAAAACTATTGTCAAGACATTAGGCAATTAGGCTACTGTACCCGAATACAAAAATAAACTTCAGAAAGACAGAAAGTTTGTTGTACTGTATTCTGTAGTCTGTATTCTGTAGTCTCAATGACCGAATCAGTAGATATACCTGTTGTCAGTTGAGTTCGTTCAATTAATTTATTGCAGGATACAAGGATACAAGGAAGTTTATTGTTACATGCATATAGTTACTGGAAGTAAGAAATGCAGTGAAATTATATCTGAAATTATGTGTGTTGAAGAAGATCCTGAAGACAATGTGCTGTGTATGTAGGGAGGGGGGGGGGGCAGTGTGCAGCAAGTAGAGGAGGCTTACTGTAGCAAGCAGTGTGCTGTATGTATGTGAGGTGATGACAGTGATGATGTAAGTGTGTGTGTTTTTTGTGTGTGTTGGGGGATGGGGGCAGAAAGGCTAGGCAATCAAGGACATGGGTAGATGGAGGAGAAATCAAAAATAATAAATAAAAAGTTCTATGGAGATGTGCAAAAGTTAGAGAAAGTCAGATATGTGTGTGTGTGTGTGTGTTTTTGACGTGTGATGAAATAAGAAAATAAATAAAAGGTCTGTAGCATAGGGTGAGGGATGTAAAAGTGCTAAAAGTCTTGTAGGTGTGTGTGTGTGGGGGGATCATGAGTGCTGAGGAGTGAATGAATGCAAAGTCAGTATAGTGTGATTTCAGAGTTAAAAACTTCTCCTGAGTCTCTCAGTTCTGGCTTTGTGACTACATAGGCGTCTTCTTGATTTCAGCGGTAGGAATAATCCATTGTTAGGATGAGAAGAGTCCTTCAGAATCTTTTGGGCTCTTAGGAGTACTCTTCTGGAATAGATATCTTGTAGAGCAGGGAGTTGAGTTCTTATAGTATGTTCAGCTGAGCGCACTACTCTCTGCAGAGTACTACAATCTCTAACTGTGGAGTTCCCATACCAGGTGATGATGCTACCAGGTAGAACACTCTCAACCGCTGAAGTGTAGAAGGCCTTCATGATAGATGTAGAAACTTTGAATTTCCTTAGCTGACGAAGGAAGTAGAGTCGTTGTCTGGACTTCTTCAGAACATATTGAGTGTTAACAGTCTATGTTAGGTCTTCAGTAATGTGGACACCAAGGTATTTAAAACTTGTGACTCTCTCTACAGGTTGCCCGCTGATCATTAGTGGGGTGTAACTGTAGTTCTGCTGCTGCCTTCTTTAATAATAAAGTAGTAGCCTAGCCTAGGCAAATAAAACGGAGATGTAACGTGGCTACCGGCGGGATTTTGAACTTGCATGTTTTTATGCATTTTAGGGCAAAAAATACCATGGGATTGATGTGTTCTCCATTTGAGGAACGTAATCAATTGCGGACGTGCACAGACGTCAGACACAGAACGCATATAGGCCTAGGTTAGGCTACTTTCACTTTCTAGGGCGCATTCATTAGGCTACGTAAAAGATGCTTCATACCAAAACAACGATCAAACATTATCAAATGTATCATGACGTGTTGTCACAAAGACTTACTCCAATTAGAAAATCGAAACCAAAATCATGTAGTGTAAGTGTTCTCTCATTGACGCCTGTAGGAGACAATATCATTGATCCAATTTTGTAAATTTGCACGTCGTAAAGTTCAATATGAGAGTTAAAATAAAGCCAGTCATACAGCAGAACATTTTATTCAATATTTTACACCTAGTAAATCATCAAAGTAAATTTCAAAACTTTTCAGCAACCGTGAGTCATAACTCATCCTGACTGGGGCAACCTATAAGCCTAATACGTCCCACTCTGATGAAAATGATTGAAAAGAAACCGTTTGCATGATCTTAGCTCCTCCGGCCTTGTGCTGTAGGAGAGGCCCCTGCGGGTCCCGGGCCGGGGGCATGCCGCACCCCCCCCCGCACTCCCTCAAGCTCCGCCCCTGGCAATATCACTTGGGAGTACTTCGACCTAGCGTAGTAATATTAATTAACACCTAATTGTAGATCCTATCCACCACAGAGTTCAGCCGACCCCTCAGCCTTCCCCTCCCCCTCCGAGGCACACACACAGTCGTTTCCGTAAATAGAGACAACCAGGGCTCGAAATTAACGATGTCCCGACGTCCCGGGGACCATAAAAATGCTTCCGGGACACAATAGAATGATGTCTGGGACAACTCTGGGACAGTCGAAAAAATGGCAAAGCAAATTTCAAAATAGGTACTTTTTTCCTAAACTGTTCACATGGGAATCTAAACGTATCTTTCTCGTCTGGATAAAATGATACAACATTTGACCTGGCGTAACGGACACCTGGCAAAAGCGTCAGCCAGCTGATCTGTAAATAAGTGGTTTTGTAGCCTACACGCAGCCTTACAACACTGTTTAGGCTACTGCTC
Organism: Alosa alosa; assembly: GCF_017589495.1. Classification (NCBI taxonomy): domain Eukaryota; kingdom Metazoa; phylum Chordata; class Actinopteri; order Clupeiformes; family Clupeidae; genus Alosa; species Alosa alosa. Next base: position 21,771,333 of record NC_063200.1, on the reverse strand, counting down.
TTCAAATCATGGTAGGCTACAATGTTATTTTTGGTGCAAATATAGTAAGATACCCAAATGGGCTGGGTGCTTGCGTTTCCTTAGGAATCCGCCATTTAATTGCTTAAATTAATATTAAGTGACGGCGGTAGGCCTAATGGGTCACTTTCCGATATAGAGGTTAACTTACCTAACTAGCAGGCAGGTAAATGGATATTTGTTTTCATGACAGACGAGATGACAGTCCTCTCTGACTAAAACGCTGCGTGTTTTCTGTCAGTGACAGACAAACGTCACCAATATCATGCTGAGCTAAATAGCCTACTGCAACTGCGATTTGACAAAACGATAGTGTTGCAAGGTAGCCTATAACAATGATAAGTTATTTAAGTTAGCATTTGACATTTCGCTGTGGCAGTTCTAAGGCTAGGGTGTCCAAACTGCGGCCGCCACGCACTTTAATCCGCCCGCCCGAGCATTTATTAGTTTATCATAGATCCGCCCGCCACGCACTTTAATCTGTCCTGCCGAGCATTTAGGTTATCATAGACCGCTTCGCTATGTTTTCCATCAATAGACGACGTTGTGGCTACTGCAAACTGCTTTACACTCTTCTTAGAGAACGTTTACAATGTCAAAACAGCTTGTTACATCGGGATAGTTGCAGCAGATCTAACTCCGTTTTGCTACTTTATTTAATTGGGAACGCATTTGAGTGTGCACAAGAGGGTGAGAGCACGGGCAGGAGAGTAGCCTATCTGACAGCTTCGCGGGTAATTTCCCACGCTAATTGTTTTCACTGAGATCTGTGGCCATGACATCACACCAAACTGACATTGAAATTAAAGACACGTGAAAATAGATTATTGGCGTAATGTTTTACAACCCTGTCAGTCAAAGCGATGGACAATGAGAACGTCTAGTGCAACCTCAAAAAAAGAGCCAAAAGCGCAATCTCTGAAAAAATGAGTGTTGTGTGAAACAGCAGATGATTAATGTTAATAAAATGGTGTTTAATAAATTGTTCAGATCTGACATGGTGGACCAGAACGAAGTTAATTAAGTGATGCAAGTTACTGATTATTATGCTGTTTATTATGTAGAATGGGAAAAAAACAAGAACTTGAATTTAGGACACTGGTGGTTAAGTCCGGGACAGTGCCAAGTAGAATTCGGGACACTGAGAAAAAAAGTTAATTTCGAGCCCTGGAGACAACCTGCCCTGCTGGCATTAGTTTGAGCTGACTTAGCAAAGTAGCAGGTAGTGGTAAAGTAGATTATGAACAATCATGGTTATACCATGCATTGTGAAGGGTTGTGATAACAAGCAGAAGTATTATAATGATTTCATGTTTCATAGAATTCCGCTTCGCTGCAAACGGCGGAAAGCATGGCTGGGATCTATAATTAGGTGTTAATTAATATTACTACGCTAGGCCGAAGTACTCCCAAGTGCTATTGCGCCACACATTGTAGTTCTCCTGTTTATTAAACTGGAAAATCGCCACGCTTCATGTTGTGTGACCTTACACATTTTTATCAACTACTCGTGCAACTGTATTTAAGTAGGGAAAACGTGTATGTTTTTGATTACTGCCATCTTCCTCCCTCTATGGCTAAGTCTGAGCCCCGCTAGCATAGCAACATGCTAACACATTTGCGCCGCGCACCAGAGCGTTTGAGTGCATGTACCGACACGGGAGAGGTATGACTCAACTCGTGAAAGTTAAGGTAAGAACATATATTACTACTGACATTGGGTGGCGTGTTCCTTTAAATGGGCACGACCCACCAGTTCAAAATTACTGCTTCAAAGAACCTTAAAGGTGATAGTTCTTTAATGAACCATTTTCAATGTGGGAAACCGCACAAAGGTTCAGCACAGTCATGGTTCTTTATGAAACTATAGTGATGAAAAGAAGCATTTCAACACCTTTATTTTTTGGAGTGTAGGAAATGACTCCAAACTCATTGTTGAAGGAAAACATCTTATTCATTCATGCCACTCATTTCACTTCCCTTTGGCGTTTCACCTGTGCAGCATCCCAATCATCCACTGGCGGTGTATAATGTGTCTGGGGAGTTTGCTATGTTGTGGCATGGAGCCCAGGCAGGGGCCTTTGACCTCAAAGCTGCTGTGATGGAGGCCATGACTGCCTTCCGACGTGCGGGTAAGACCAGGCTTTCTTCCAAGGATGGCTGTAGTTGATGATAAGCAGTCCCCCAGAAAGATAAGGCCAGTTTCCCATTCATGGAATATAACTTGTCATGAAATTCAGCATAATCTCCCATATGGGGATCCTATCAACATAACACACAAAAGTCCATGCGGGTGGGGTGGAGGTGGAGTAAATCACTGAGAACCATTCCAGGCATACAGAACAGAGTGAAGGAGGTACTTTGAAACCATACACTGTATATAGCGAGAGTTTGAGAAACTCTTGATTCAGTCTGCAACATACTGGAATACTGGCTTTTTACTGGAATAAAGATTGAATTCTGCATCAACCAAAGAAACATCCTTTTTCCTATGAACACCCATGTTTCTCTTACAAACTGAAAGAGAAATTCAATGAGATCTCCATTGAGAAATGCTTTTAGTATATGACAAAGCTTAATCCATGTCCAGAAAACTGGTCCATAGATTTTTTTTCCCTTTTTTGGCCCGTAGTTTTTGGACATTATTGGTACTATTGAACAGAAACTTCGGTACTGGACAAAAATTATATAGGAGATGAATGACTACTACACATATTACTTAGAGCACTGCTAGGAACAATGCCCAAAATGCTAATAAAGGACATTTTCTCAACTTAAGACAAATGTTCATTAATTTGTTCTCTTGTATCGTTTACAGGTGCTGATATCATCATTACCTACTACGCACCTCAGCTCCTCACCTGGTTGACAGAGTAGAAACAGAAAGGACCAAAGCTTGCATTTAACAGTCATTATATACATGCTAAAAAGAACGAACAAAGGGGGTTAAAAATCAACTGACGGTGACACATAATCTTCTGTCAGATATTGTTTTGGTGTCTTCAATGTCATATTTGCACTCTATATTGTTTTGCTTAATCATTTTTGTTCTTATTCTGTCATAGAATACTGTTATACAGTAGACACTGGAACAGTGTGTTGATCGTCAAAGTTCATATAGCACTACAAAAAAAGAGTGTGTAAGATTCACTGAGAATATATTGCCTGTGAAACATAGACATTAATTTGAAGGACAACCCATGGCATAGCCAAATGTTTCAGAGTAAATTGTGGGCTGTGGTTTATATATCTGTGGTTTTTAACATTCTTTTAATGCTTACTACTTATGTAAACTCCATTATATGTGTCAGCTTGATGCCTACAATGTTGTAAATCATTTCCAAGAAGAAGACATGGCAGGGTAGGATATCACAGGATAATCTGTTGATATTCAAGCACATATATTTTCCATTCTCATCGCTAGCACTACACCAAACAGAAATGTTCTATATTTATGGATACAGGCAACTATACTGGATAATATAGAAATAAAATTGCAGTGGCAACTGGGATTTGGTGTTTTTTTTATTATTATTTATAGGTATATGACATCTGGGCTGTTTGAAACATCAGACATGTCCACCTCCTGTAGAGGGAGTTTATAGACAAGTCATCATTATAAACAGCTCAGATGAATGTGAGATGACACGACAAAGAGATGATGGAGAGTATCTTTAGCCTTTACTGTAGTTTATCTGAGATGGGTCTTTAGGAAGGGAGGTGGGTGAACATGAAGCACCACTGGGCACACAATACACCTCCTGACCTAAAGAGTAAGGCAATTATCATTAAAATGCTTCTTTCGTGAATAAATCAGTGTTTAATTATAGATAAATGCATTCATTAATAGGCTAAAACTGTATGGTACAGTAACTGAATTTGTCTTAATAATACTGATGCATGAGGAAACGATTATGATGAAATATTTTTACTGAAATAAATAGAATTTAAGTGAACTTACACTTGGGCTTACGTGATGTGCCATGTCAACCTGCCGAATTTCCCTTGTTGGAACAACCGAAACAAGCAGACAGCCGCTCACCAATGCATGACACGGCTAATTGGTACAAAACAAATCACAGAAAAACTGCGTTCATCATTTTCAGTAGTGCAGAATGTATTAAGGCCTATGTAGCTGGATGCCAATTGAATAATAAAATCGTTTGTGTCGGACGCTGCGCTGGCGTTCGTTTCCTTCTTTGATCAAGTCGTAAAGTGATATGACCTGGATCAAATTTCCACAGGGTTGTACAGAAAGATTAAAGACTACAAAGGGAAGGCTATTCATAGGGCACATATTAATGCTGTTGTCTATTATATTAAGATGTCACACATTTCATAAAAAGAACGCAACTAAGAATTCACAGATATGAAAATTTGTAAAAATGGATTTGAGCAAAAACTTGCGGCTACTTACCACTGAATATAAGTCACAGCACCATGTCTAAATTCAAAAGACTGTTGTTTCTAAACGAAGAAACGAGATGACGGCTGTAAAATGGATGCTTTTCCTTAAGTTTCAGCTGTCCCCTTTTGCTCTCTTGACCGATTAAGACACTCACTGACCGATCGTCAACTGATAAACAGTGCGAATTCAACCAATCGTTAACGTCATCAACCTAAATAATTATGCAACAAGTCCCAAGAGGTAATAGGTCAGTGATAAACAGAGGCGTTGTTAGGTAGGACGCGAAGCGAAGCTCGTGATTATAGGCTACCCTAGGCTTCTGTCATGGGTCATGGAAAAAAACACTTCTCGGGCAGGTGTAGCGTTAAGATGTTTTTTGATGATGTTTTTATTCACAGGACATATCTTACTTACCTTATATATATATATATATATATATATATATATAGGCTATATATTACTCTTAGAAAATATGTTGCAAAATACAACCCCAAGACAGAAAAAGGTGGGACGTCCTATAAAATGTGAATAAAAACAGAATGTAACTATAGAAAATGTAATTTCGAGGAAATTACCAGTGCATGACAAAGCAGAAATACATTAACATAAAATGCAAAACAAACTTTTATTTGGAAACAGTTGTGGGCAGAGGAAACAGTTGGCGGGATCATAGTTGATGACAACTGACAGTTGCAATGGCTGAATAGTTAAATAGTTGAGTAGTTTAAATGGTTAAATTATTTAATAGGGAAATTATTGTAGTGAGGACTTTTATTTTGAAAAGTTGTGGGAAGTGCATGTTGTGTGTGATGTCTATGCTACTGAGACCTTGAATTTCCCCTTGGGGATCAATAAAGTATCTATCTATCTATCTATCTAAGAGGAAACAGTTGGTGGGAGTCACAGTTGATGACAACTGACAGTTGCAATGGGTGAACAGTTAAATAGTTGGATAGTTTAAATTGTTACATTATTTAATACATGGATTTCTATGCAAGTCACGAAAACATGCATGCGCAACCAAGAGGCAGAAAGCACCATAGAACAGCATAGAGCAATGCAAAAAAGCAACAGAATAAAATTCGTTTTTGTGCTGAAAACTGCACCAATTTCAAAAATCACGATGGTTAGAGAATGTTAAATATGTTCAATATCCCTAACGGAATGCATGTCTTCGCCAAAAATTAAAAAATACGATGTTATATTAATAATGAAAATGAACGGCAAACTTTGACATATAGTCTGAAATGAGATGTTATTATCATTGAGACAACAGGGGTATACAAAAAAAATCAGATTGTAGCTTACAGCAGCCAACCCACACAGCAAAAGGACTCCGCGGCGGAGGTATGACGGCTTCCGGAACGGACCCGTATCGGAGTCCAGATGCTCTCAGGAACGGATCCGCTACGAAGGCGGATCGCGGACCCGCCGTGGCTCCGCACTGCATCCACTCCGCATCCGCGATTAAAACCTTACCTCCGCGGCGGGTCCGTTTGGGATCCGCAAATCGATACATACATCCGCCGCGGACCCGCAACGGACTCAAAGGCTCATCTGGCCCGGGTCCGTTTTGGATCCGTTTATCTCATTTTCAAAATTCCTTCTGTTCTTGCTATAGGATAAAACTAGGGAACTATAGGATAAAAGTAAAACTATCACTAGGCCTAGCCTAGGCTACTACAGCAATATAGGCCTCTACGATTAATCTGCATTGCCTCAGATTTTTAACTTAACAATACTGTCAATAAACCTAACAGAAAAGGTTTAAGTCAAGACATCAATTTACTGTACAAACGTGATCACTACTCAATGGAAATATAAAATGGACATTTATGGAAAGTTACAGGTTATAAGCTATTCTGTTTTTGTTAAGTAGCCTAGGCTACTTTACATTCATTTTGTGGTCAAAACCTAATTTAGTGCTTTATAGGCCTAGGTCAGTGCAGACATGAAATATTTTATCTAATAGGCTACAACTTCAATGAAATACTGCGCTATGCACAGCTAAAATATCAGAAAATGAATAACTGGTGAATGACAAGAAGTTTAATAAAAAGATTGTTTAATGCTTATTTCTCCTATTACTCCATTTGTGTGGATGGAGGCGGAACACATCTCCTCGTTGTTCGATCCAATCGCCGGGTTGAAACACGGATTAGCGTGTTTGGTGACCTCAGTGTCCGTGGCAGACCGTGTCACCATGTTTTTCCTCACAGCACCTGTAATCAAACAGACAGATATGTTTATGTTTATGGTATGTAGCATCCAAAGCCAAGTATGCTTACACAATACAATATATGAGATAGGTATTAAGGAGATTAAATTTAAAAAGAAACATGACTTACAAAGCTCCTCTGTTAAGCTGCACGTTGAGGGCTGGTGTGGGGGTGGAGGGAGTTGAGGAGGGACTGCCGTTCCTGGCCCATAGTGAGGTGGGCGGTGTGCGACAGGGGGAAATTATTTTTATTAAATGGTAGTATTAAATTGTAAAATTGTATTAAATTGTAAAAAATTGTATTAAATCTGTTAACCATGACTGATAATACACATGGGGCCTTTCTATTCACTAATATTTCAGAGATCAGTCCCTACCTTGAGTAACTCTCCGTATGTTAAATGCAGGTGCAGGGAGTTGAGGTGGTGAAGAGTGTTGCGGTCCTGCCCCATGGTGAGGTGCTAAGGGAGATAAATGGTTGTGATCTGTTAACCATGGTAGGCTGAGAGCTACAGGGCCAAACAATGGCAAACAAAAACAAATCTCTGGTCATGGTGGACATGAATTTGTATGTTTCAATATTTTGGTATGCACTATCTATATCAACTCCATGAATGGATTGACATTGAAATCAATGTGTTTCAATACAATCTGATAATAATGAATGAACTTTTCAGGCAATATTGCATGAATGCAGATGTTTTAACTGACAAAATATTTGGCTGAGATTTTGAAAGTAATGGATAAAGTATGCAGAAAATCTCAGATGGTAATGCAGATGCAATCTGTTGATCTGACATGGAGTGACTACTGCTGTGTTAATATAGATGGGGCCACTGTATTCAATATTATTTCAGAGATCAGTCTTTACTTTAACAGTTTTCTCCAGGTTGAGGGGTAGTGACTTCGGCTGCCTGGCACTTCGGCCAGATGGTGGAGCTGGAGGAATAGATACAAAGAGAGGGAATGTCTTTAGCACTAAGAATGTTAACCATATCTCTAATATTAATATTATGATTTAGTTATTTCAATGTTAAGAGATTATTACTTACTTTGCCAGTGCAATTGGCTTGGGCTTGAGGCTTCAACTGATATACCAGGCGAGTTGAAAGGTACCTCAGAGATGCAAAGTCACCATTTTCTGGCTCTTCACTGTCATCAGAGTCCCCGAAACGATGGCTGTTACATAACGATATCATTATGGTTATTGCAATCCCAAAATTTCCAAATATACATATAGTACAAGCATCTCTGGTCTATTTTGGAATGCTACGGGAATGTGTTCACATTACATTTTAACAACCCAGAAAGTATCTTACTTGATCAAGCAAACCCAACAGAGGCAATCGTAAAGTTAGATGCTAGAATCCAGCCGATAAAAGTTGACGCTGCAGAACAAACAAAATAGAAGATGGGGACCAAGTTCCATACAGTTAAGTTAATGTTAGCATAATAAATCACAAACCGATGCCAATAGTTGTCTGAACCGACTTAAACAGTGATTAAAATGCCGAGGCTTTCATTACAAAGATGGCAGATAGACACTAAAGTTACGTATGAGACCAAACTTGGCAAAATGCAAACGTTAATACACAGCTAGCTAGAGGCTAGGGCTAAACCATTATCAGTGAGTCAACATGCTAAAGTTGTACGTAGCTATCATAGCAGAGTGCTTCACTGACTTCATTGACTGAAATACCAGTGCCAATATCACCTTAATCAAGGTTTGCATCGCAAACATGATTTCAATATATGTATAGCACTAATAGACATTAGCAATAACTTATGCAATTGCGCCTAGCAGCATGCTAGCTAGCAGCTATATGCCGCTAGCATAGTAGCACTATATGGACAACAGCGACACATTAAAACAGACAAGACCAGACTAATGTTAAATAACAATCTGTGTGTTTTTTAAATCACACTACCATAACATATTCTGCCGAAATTGCTATCCCATTTTAAATCAGATAGGCTACAGACTCATATGAGCATCACAGCTAACAATAACGTTAACTTTGCACAAACTGTTGCACAAAATGACAAACGTCTCTGGTTGCACTAACGTTAACGTTAGTCCTAATATCAAACAACGTCATTATAATTAATAAACATGATGATTATAAAACCACAAAGGCCAATGTTTAGCTATTGTGAATGTCGCAATATATTAATAAATATCACTTACTCGAGATGGTTCAGCGCAACCGTGTCCCAGCAAAGAAAATATCCACTAGTATGACTCTTCTTGGCTCTTGGTGTACAGTCATGTTCAACCGTTAGAGTAAATCTTGCGTCAGCCCATGGATCCGACATGGGTCCACTCAGGATCCGCTGTTTGACAGTAGAATTTACGGGGCCGCCTGGAGGCGGAACTGATCCTCTGTGCGGCACCAAAACGAATGCGACAGTCACGCGGGTTTGGCGTCTTGAAGGCGGATCCGCCTAGGAGTCTACTGCTGTGTGGGAACTATTTAGGTTAAATTTATAATGTTGTGGACGGCCACCAAGCGTCTTCTGCCCCACGGCTGCGCGCGCATCTACTTTTGTTGGTAAACGGGAAACCCGTGTATAGGGAATTATTGTAGTGAGGACTTTTATTTTGAAACAGTTTTAGGCAGAGAAAACATTTGGCGGGAGTCATAGTTGATGACAACTGACAGTTGGAATGGCTGAACAGTTGAGCATTTTAAATTGATTATTTAATTAAATTAAATTAATTAATATTAATAGATGTGCATAGGTAGGCAATGGATGTTGATAGACAGATATTTTAATGGATGAAGTGAAGAAAAAGAAGTGAAAGAAAGTGGGGAAGAGAAAAGTGAGCTATCCAATTCAATGGAGAGAGACAGAGAAGAGGTTCCATTGAAGTTGCTGCAGTCGGTGAGAGAGCTCTAAGTCGTTAATTGGCTCTGTGAGGGGGCCTAGTTGAGCAGCTGTTAGTTGATACAGGTGCAAATCAGTCTGATTAGCCCATTGTGATGTCATAGTGCCAATGCAAAGTCTATGGGGGAAAATAAGCTTGATTTATGTTAATATCTCAAAAAGTATAAAGTTTAGAAAAACGAAAAATACATTCCTCAAGTGTCCTTTTCAAGACCTACGTTACAAAGTTTGAACAGAGTTTTTTTATGTTAAACAATTGAAGCTGAATTAGACGCAGAAATTTGGTGGGAAGAAGAAGACGACTTTGGATAACAGAACAGCTTCATGCACTGTAATAATCTGCAACTCTCTTAAACTCAAATTTAGTTGCAAAAAGGACACAGACAACATATCAAATGTTGAAAATGACAAATTTGAAAATTTCATGGAAAATATATGTTAATTTCGAATATGATACCAGCAACATGTTTCAAAAAGTTGGGACGGGGGTAACAAAATGCTGGAAAAGTTGTGTAATGATAAAGAAAACAAAAGGAGGAATATTTCACAACTAATTAGGGTAACTGGCAACACGATTGGGTATGAAAAAGAACATCCCAGAGAGTAAGGGTCCCTTAGAAGTAAAGGTGTAGGGGTATTCATCACTCTGTAAACCTGTGTGCACAAATGATGAAACAATGTAATTTTAATGTTTCATAAGATGAAATTGTGAAGTATTTTGGGAGTTTATCATCTACCGGACATAATATCATTAGAACATTCAGAGAATCCAGAGAAATCTTTGCAAACAAGGGAAAGAGATGAAAAACAAATTGGATGGCCGTGGTCTTTTGGACCTCAGATGGCACTGCATCAACACCAGACCTGTTTCCAGACCTGTCAATGTTGGGGCTCAGGAAAACATCTGATAACCATTGTCTATGTGCACAGTTTGATACCCAATTCAAAAACTACAGCCAAAATTGTAACAATCCAAACAGCCAACATTGTATTGAGACATGATACAGAAAATACCACCGTCTTATCTGGGCCTAAGCTTGTTTAAAATGACTGAGGTATGAAAGTAATTGTGGTGAATAATTACTTAATATTAATCTTAGACTGGCAAACTTCAGGAAAACTCAGGAATCAGGTTTATTCTGTTACAAGCAGAGAGGGTACAAAAAATGGTCTATGGTCTATGTAGCCTGGGCCATGGCCTTAGACCATTTTCTGTTGGATCACCCTCTCTCTCTCTTCCTCAGTTCTCCATCCTTCTAATCTTAGTCTGACAAAACATTGCAGTTTAGTTACTTTTGTATGGGTTAAACCAGAGACTTTCTAATGTGGAGACACAGCACTCAAAAAATACTCTATAGAAATGCATGGGGCTAGTTTGTCACGCCAATATGGCCGTTGTCTACACATATCCCACCCCTTCCTCAGCAAAACGTCGACATGTGAATACATTGAGCCAATCATATGGTGTGTTGTGAAGACATCGTGCCAATCATGTGTTGTGATCTCGCTGGAGCAAGATTGGTGTCGGAAGCCTTGGCGCCGACGCCAAGAAGTTCGACCCAAAGACTGTGCCCGATGAGTGCCCATAAAACGTTGGTATATGGCCGCCGAGTGGAGGGACTTGCCTAAAAGGACTTTGGTTAAACAAAGGAAGAATTTGGCGCCAAAACAAGCCCACATGGTTGGTTCTCCACTTGGCATCAGACACACCTACTCACACCTACTTCACACCTATCTGAAGAACATGAGGAGAGATATCTTATATATCAGAAATATCACTAAGAATGTTCCAAACATTCTCACAATTAAATCATTACAATCCTTGTACTGAGACTATTACAATGGTACCAAACATGAATATATTTACATTTCATGACACATGGATACAGTATATCAAGGTAACATCCTTTGTCTTGTGGATCTGATAGCCCTTAGAACCAGTACATTAGCATTTCATTGAGGGAGGGGAGGGTGTCTTTATTTTAAAACCAAGAAGGGCCACATGGCTAACTGAAACTAGTCTAGAAATTAAATTATTATTAATTTTAACCGTAAAATTATTGCTATCAGGTAACATGGAAAAGGTTCCTGTGGTTAGACCAATCAAAATTTGTTATTCTTTTTTGAAATCATGGACTCATCAGGGCTAAAGAGGAAAGGGCCTATCCAAGTATCCAACCTATCCAACTTGTTTTAGTGCTCAGTTCAAAACCCAACATCTGTGATGGTGTGGAGGAGCATTAGTGCCTACAGCATCTTGCACATTTGGCAAAGCACAGTCAATTCTGAATGACAGGTTTTGAGCAACATATATTGCCATCCAGGCAATGTCTTTTCCAGGGAAGACCTTGAATATTTCAGGAAAACAATGGCAATGGCAAAATGAATTCTGCACATATTTAAACAGTATTTCTCCATAGATTATAAGTCCAGGTGCTAAAATGGCCTATCTGCAGTCCAGGTTTGTCAAATTAGGTGCATGATGGAATGAAAAACATGACTTACAGTATGATACCCCATACTGTTGAGCAACTGAAATCCTATATCGGGGAGTAATGGGACAACATTGCACTCTCAAAACTCTAGCAATTGGTCTCCTCAGTTCCTAAACAATTTTGTTGAGGTGAGGTGAAGAGGTGAAGCAGCACAGTGGTAAACATTCTCCTGTCCCTACTTTTTTTGAAACATGTTGCTGGCATCAAATTCAAAATTAACATATATTTTCCATGAAATAGTCCAAATGTTCATTTTCAGTATATTGTCTGTCCTTTTTGCTGATACATATTGGTTTACGAGACTTGTATATTATCACATTCTGTTTTTATTTGCATTTTACACAATGTCCCAACTTTTTCTGTTTTGGGGTTGTATAGATATTGGTTTTTATTAAGCTGATTGTAGTAGTAGTCCCCCTAGGTGGCGATATGAGGCGCCCCCTATAGGCCATATATCAAGAATAGGTTGCATATATGCACTAAATGCTTACACATGTACTACTTTTTCTTGCACATGCACATGAAAAGCTTGCACATACACCACGTTTTCTTCCACATGCCAATGAAAAGCTTGCACATACACTACGTTTTCTTCCACATGCCAATGAAAAGCTTGCACATAAAACAATTCTGTCTTGCACATCCCCATCAAAAACCCACACACATATTACTTTTACTTCGCACATACACCATTTTTGTCTTGCACATCGACGTAAAATGCACACACACATACTAATTTTACTTCACACATACACCACTTTTGTCTTGCACTTCCACGTAAAATGCACACGCATACTACTTTTACTTCGCACATACACCATTCTTGTCTTGCACGTCCATTTAAAATGCACACACACACACACAAAAGTCTACTGTACTTTGCGCACACACACCAATTTTACTTTGCACGTAGGCCAACTGTTACACTTTTTCGACTGCGGCCAAGTTTCCGAAGGGAGGAGATCGTGCTCTGCATTCATGGTTCCCTCAATGAACTGTAGCTCCCCAGTGCAGCACTCATGCAGCCCCAGACCATGACACTCCCACCACCATGCTTGACTGTAGGCAAGACACACTTGTCTTTGTACTCCTCACCTGGTTCCCGCCACACACACTTGACACCATCTGAACCAAATAAGTTTATCTTGGTCTTATCAGACCACAGGACATGGTTCCAGTTATCCATGTCCTTAGTCTGCTTGTCTTCAGCAAACTGTTTGTGGGCTTTCTTGTGCATCATCTTTAGAAGAGGCTTCCTACTGGGGCAAGAAGAGGCCTGTTCTGAGTGGAACCTGTCCTGTTAAACCGCTGTATGGTCTTGGCCATCATGCTGTAGCACAGTTTCAGGTTGTTGGCAATCTTATTATAGCCTAGCCATCTTTATGAGCAACAATTATTTTTTCAGAACCTCAGAGAGTTCTTTGCCATGAGGTGCCATGTTGAATTTCCAGTGATCAGTATGAGAGTGTGAGAGTGATAAGACCAAAATGTTAACACACCTCCCCATTCACACCTGAGACCTTGTAACACTAACAAGTCACATGACACCGGGGAGGGGAAAATGACTAATTGGGCCCAATTTGGACATTTTCACTTTCACTTCAGGGGTGTACTTACTTGTGTTGCCAGCAGTTTAGACATTAATGGCTGCGTGTTGTGTTATTTTGAGGGGACAGTACATTTACACCGTTATACAAGCTGTACACTGATTACTTTACAAAGTGTCATCTCTTCAGTGTTGTCCCATGAAAAGATTTAATAAAATATTTACAAAAATGTGAGGGGTGTACTCAGTTTTGTGAGATCCTAACTAGTATCAAGCCTGAGAAACTGCCTCCGACTACAGGAGCTGCAGCACAGCACTCTTTGTGGACATATATCCAGACCAGAGATTGGCTACTGCTATCACTCGATGTCCTTGAGTATGGATGGAAACAAGGACAACACGGTTATGCACCAGTCCCTACAACAGATCCTGATCCTGGACTACCTTCTGATGTTTGTCAGCTGTAACTGTGCAGGGGACTGTGACACTCTCAGGTGCTGCTGTAAAAAGCAAGGAGTCAAATGTATTTCTGCTTGTGGGAACTGTCATGGTAACTCTTACCAGAACATCAACCAGCCATATTAATGACAGGAGTGAGGGAGTGCATGGGAGTTGGATGAGGTTTGTTACATTTTAAACCGATTAAGGAAGTTTTGTTTTGTAATTGTTCAATAAAACCACTTGTTATGTATTTTTTTATGGACTTGGAGTAATTTTTACTCAAAACGAATGGCTGAGATATTCAGCACCGCTAAAACCCCCTGGTTAGACATCTCAAAAGCTATTGGGAGGTGACACCTATAGGAACACATAGTAAAAAAAGCTATTGGTAAGACTTTTTTTTTTGCAGATTGATGAAAGAAAAGCCTTACTTTCCCTAACCAATAAATAAAGTTGAATTAAAACAATTTAGGCCTGATGGAAAGTATTCTAAAACTAAGTCTAACGCACATGGTTAAAAATGTCTGTGACTGATTGGTCGGAGTTTAGATTTTAAGCCTATTGGGGGCAGGGTACTTCTCAAGTGGGCACCTGATTGCTATAGAAATCACATTAATGAACATATGAGAGATCCCTATATTGTTGGTCAGTGGACGTTCCATATCGTTTTTAGTAACAGTTATCTTTATAGGCCTATAGGTCTTGGTGTGTACAGGCCTTTACTCTTGAAGAATGCTATTGAAATTGTCTCCTTAATTCCAAATGGAGACACAGTTGACTAGTAGATTCCAGTGTAGTTAAGAGCAGGTAAATGATATAGCCTTATTCAATTAAGATGTCTCTTGTGGGGGAACAATTAGTTAGGTACACCATTTGCTATTGTAAGGTGACAACATTCTGTCTGCTTACAATAAACGTCCTGTCCCGCAGTATTAAACAAAGAACCAAAAGAATGACTTACAGAAAACCACTAAAATCTAACACTCTGAAGTGCCAGACCATAATAAACCATCTGTATCTTTCTTCAGGACGGATTACATATCATTACTGATTGATCATCACAATACTTATAATCACTGACCACTGTTTTGTGAACCATGTCTCTGACTGTGGAGACAATGGAGAGTGGAGACCATTTCATGGTCCCAAAGACCCCTGTTGAAGGCAATGCCGAGATGCTAGTGGCAATAGGTACAGGAGATAACCAGGATGGGGATGCCCATAAACTGATACAGGATTTGGCTAAAAAGGGGGCTGACAAGCAAAGAGAGAAGAGAGGGAGAGAGAAGGAGAAGAAGAGTGAGAGACAGAGAGTGGCAAGTGGTTGGCGTGCCCAGTTGGTAAACTGTTTTGTATGTGGAGCAGCCGACCAAGATCAGGATCAACAGCTAGAGCAGGAACAAGTGAAGACTGGGCAGAAACCAGAGGAGAAGCAGAGTCAGAGAGATCAACTGGGCTCAAATGCTCCAAAGGAAGATAAAAAGAGAACTGAGAAGCAGAAGAAGCAGAGGGGAAGAGAGAGGACAAAGAGATGATAGTGTGTTTCCAATGGCAGCCATAATGACTGAGGAGGAGAGGTTGAGAGGAAAGAAGCCTATAAGGCCTCCCTGAAGAGGTTCCTGAAACTGCATAAGGATGACAGGAAACATAGAAAACCCTATAAGCGCATCCAGAGAAGCAGGAAGGTGGTGGAGGCCAACAAAGAGTGGAGCGCTCTTCCCAGGAAGTCAGAGGATGCAGACAGGAAAGTGGTGTTGAATGATGTGCATCTCTGTGATGAGTGGTACTTTGAGGAAGAGGCAGTGCCAAGCCAGAGACGCCTGAAGGTGATGAGACTACTGAGCAGTGGGTAGAGAAGGAGGAGCAGCTGAAAGGCAGGGAGTGTGCTGAAGAAGAAGCCTGCTGCTAGCCACTCAGATGTCCCCAAAGTTCTGCAGTTCCTCACCATTGCCATGGCTCTCTTTGTGTTTTTGTGGTGCTGCAGCCTAAAACACAGAGGATTCTGGCAAATCCACTTCCTGCGGGGTTGAGGGAAAAGGGGATGGTGGAGCTATTGAGCAAGTAAAATCTAATGAGAAACTTAGTACCAAAAGAAGACTGGGGAAAAGGAAGGGGAATGTGACAGTCAATTAAAGAAGAATCGAAAAAGGAAATAATATATTTTAGGATTTAAAAATCAAGACTGCATGTACTGAGAGATATCTGACCAAATATCAAGGCTCTGTAAAATTAAGGCAAAGCCAGCTAGCCTACAGACAGCTACAGAAAGAAAAAGAAGGAGGAATGTAGCAGAGGGGAAGAGGAGGAAAGCTGTGATGGAGGAGCAGAGGAAAGAAGGAGAAAGAGAAAAGAAGAGGAGGCACAGGAAAGTGCAGAGGAGGAGCAAGAGGAGGAGGGAAGAGAAAAGAAGAGGAGGCACAGGAAAGTGCAGAGGAGGAGCAAGAGGAGGAGGGAAGAAGGAGAAGGAGAGGACACAGAGGATAGTGTCAGGTAAAAAGATAAATTACTGGCAATGTGAACTGGCCCTAGACTGGCGTAGACAGAATGTTCTTGGCTAGTCCAAAAAGTGTCAGTGTAGTGTAGAGAAAGTGAATAATTTAGTATGTATATATGTATATATACTCTTTTGATCCCGTGAGGGAAATTTGGTCTCTGCATTTATCCCAATCCGTGAATTAGTGAAACACACACAGCACACAGTGAACACACAGTAAGGTGAAGCACACACTAACCTGGAGCAGTGAGCTGCCTGCTACAGCTGCACTCGGGGACAGGGGCGTGCAGAGACCTTTGAAGGGGCAGGGGCTCAAATTTCTAAAAAGGGCACGTGGAACAAAATTTTCAGAAAACGTGTTAACTTTATTTAAAACTTAATTTTGATTACAACCCAATAGAGAATACCTAGGCTACATGCAAATTATATCAAAATAAAACATCTTCCATCATTTAAATTCTAGCATTATGCTATTTCAATGATGATGGTGGGACAGGCTATTATATGGTTTAGAAATTTGCAAAGTAGTCTAATGTACTGATAAACATTTTATAAATTTTCTTATTTATTTATTATGTATCAAGAAGAATGGGTGTAAATAGCAGACAGAACTGTAACACATTTTTCTCATTTCTCTCCTTGGTTCTGAAAATTCAATAGAAGTGCAAGCACTGTAGGCCTACTGTAGCCAGGGCACAGACAGATAGGTCTTTTCAGTTTCCATTAGGCTATTGTCTACACAGCTAGATCATAGGCTATAAGGCTACATCCTATTGATTAAATTCAAAGCTAATTTTAATAGCCTAGAAATCTAGACGCACCCTGGCAGCAAATATGTTATTGCCTAGTCTGGCTTGTCAGGCTATAATTTTAATGTTTATCACGGTGAACTAGCACCATTAGCAAGCTGGTGTCTTGCTGATTCACGTGCTGTGAGTGTGGCCACTGAGTGAAATGACGCGTAATGTAGCCTACTGTAAACAGAGAAGGACGTGTGGAGTTGGGTTAGTTAAACAACTACAGTAGCCTATGTCGTCGGCTTATGACGATTTAGAAAAGGTTTGCCTACTCTGTTTTATGAACTAGGTCTACTAACCTAAGCTACTATAACATAGTAATCTAAACAGAATATGTTATGAACCTTCAGCCTTAGATTTTCGAAGCTGCCAGGTTATTGAAATGGATGGACCATGACATGGTTAAAACGGGTTTAATAGCCTACTTCATTAAACATAAAACAACTTTAAACATTTTATTCTCTATCTCTTAGCTGAATACTATTGCATGTTCAGATAGGCTAACTGCCAAGTGACCTTACCGTGCTCCCAAACGTCTCCTGCAGCACTGTGCCTGCGTGCACCTTCTGAGAGTTCACTGAATGACGTCACGGATTGGTGGCCGCAAGGCATTTCAATTAACACAGAACATTTTTATTTTTGTAAATTTCTAATTTCACAAACTATTAATGAGACATTTTAGCGAATATTCACGTTGGAACTAGCGGAAGTACTACACATTTTAAAAAGTAAAAAACGGGTCAAAAGGGCACTTGGACATCAAAGGGGCATAAGGGCAGGTGCTAGAGCCCCTGTAGCCCCCCTTCTCTGCACGTGCCTGCTCGGGGAGCAGTGAGGGGTTAGGTGCCTTGCTCAAGGGCACTTCAGCCGTGGATATGGGCACAGGAGAGCAGTGCCCAACCACTTTCCCCGCCCACATTTTTCCTACTGGCCGGGCATCAAACCGGCAACCCTTCAGTCACAAGCCCGAAGCCCTAACCAGTAGGCCACGGCAGCCCCTTTAGGGATCATTTTGAGACATTCTGACGTGTGAAACTGCATTACTATAATAATGTTACTAAAATGATCCGTAATTACATGTTTTGCCAATTTCCTTATGTCTATCCTACATTGTGTGTGTGTGTGTGTGTGTGTGTGTGTGTGTGTGTGTGTGTGTGTGTGTGTGATGAAACAGGGACATACTGTAGAGGCAGCTGCCGTTCTTTGTGTCCATTTTCCCTTCACTGAAGGCTTTAACCCAGCAGGTATATTCATAAAATCACCAGCTTTGTCCCACTCCCACCCCAACATACCTCTCTTACTTTATGCATCCTTCTTGCTACCACAGTCACCTAAAAAGTGGCAGGGAGGATAAATGGAGCCTCTTTATATAGAGGAAGGCAAACATGGGCAGTATTTTAATTAGATGTATTTAAAATATGTATTTAATTACTTTAGCAGATTACTTTAGCGGAACAAAATACTTTGAGGGATTGTATTTCAAATAGATAAATGCTTAAGAAAATTCTGTCATTTTTTTCTGAAATAAGCCAAAAAGTCATCACTCAGTTAAGTATATAACCTACCTATAACCATGGAAGTAGGGTATGTTTATAGTCCGGGAGCCAAAGGCTTTGAACCTGGTTTTGTCGGTTAAAGTTTCTTGTTGCCTAGGGGTTGCTTGAACTGTCAGGTGTGTCAAGTGCTACAAGACAAAAAAACAAAACAAAAAACAGATAAAGACATTAGGACTTAGACCTCAAATGACCATGACCTTTGACCCCATGACCTTGAGTACCTAATAGCTGAACCTCATTCTCACTACGGAACAGTATTAAAACCAGTTAATGGATTTGACAAGGATTTATGTAAGGAATAACATCTGCTGACTGTCCTGATATGCAGAAATAATGGAGGAGACAGAGGCAAAGACCTCCCGAATCCAAAACAGAGTGGAGTTTTCTCCACCAAATTCATTTTGTAAATTGGGACACCTAACAGGATGTTAACCTGTTTGTCCCCCATGTTGCCAGTCATGTATAGGCAATAGGCATGCATTTATAGCACAAAAAGGGAAATGCAGTTCAGTTTAAAAAGAGGCCGGTCTGTTCAATTTGTTGTACTACCTTCACTGGTTACGGAAAATGATGGTGGGTAGTTTGCTTTGTTACAGTTGATTCCACTGTTGCAAAGCTTGCTTGTTGTCAGTTCAATCATCGTTTACATTAAAATTGGATGGTGATTACATTTTTTAACCAGATCTACAATACTTCATAGGAGCCTCAGTGTACAGAATTAATAGCCCCCTACCAGCCAATCAGAAAATAGTATTTCTTGTCTCTTGGGGATACATTTTTAATAATACACCTTGTAGGCCTACTGTAGTTTCTTTTAAAAGCTGGAATACCATGATTAGTGTGTCAGTATTTTTGTATTTTCAAATGACTAATTACTTGTATTTTAATTAAATATTTTTCTTCACATCAGTATTTTGTATTTTATTTTGTTACATTTCATGAGCCATTTGTAGTTTGTAACAAAATAGTTTTGGATGTATATATGCCCACTTCTGGAGGAAGGTAGGCTTTATGGGCTGGGCTATGGAGGGTGTGGAATATCTTGCAAAAGACTGTGTAATTAGGCTACTCTGTGATTACCTATAATTATACACAATAAGAGCTTGCCTCATACTTTTACCCATTCCCTGCCTTGCACAACTGACAGACTGAGAAAGTCATTTGTCCCCAGGGCCATTGAACTGTTCAATGCCTCACTTAAGGGAAGAGGAGAGATAGACTTCTCTGCATAGTCTGTCTGCCTCTTCACCCCCCCCCATGTTTGGTACTGTCTGTCCACTAGCCACTTGTACCACTGTCTTTATGCCTCACTGTTTTGCGTGCTATATTAGCACATTAGCACATATGCATAACCCCCCTCCATGCCACAGCCGAACTGTGGCCACACTTATACATTTTCTTAAATAGTTAAATATATAGATATATAGACTTTACTTTACTTTATTCTGCATTGTTGACTTCATTTGCACTATCACCATGACCACTATCACCATTGCACTACCACCATGACACTCATTCACACAGAGCACCTTAGAGCACCTTACCATACCTTACTATGCACAGAGAATCACAGGCTCAGTCCCTGCCTCAGTCATTGCAAGCGCCTCTGATTTATTAATCACCACTATGTGGATACTGTTTTTAGAATTGATTTAGATTAAGTGTTAGTTAGTATAATTTGTATTTTTGTAATTTGTATTTTAGTATATTTTTATATATTGTATTAAGTGTTAGTATAATTTGTATTTTAGTATATTTAGCATATTCTTTATCTTCTACTGTCCTTACTGCTTAGTTGTGTAACAGTTTCATTGTTCTCCACACAGCCAATGGCCTAATTGACCAAGTTTAGAGGTCTACTATCTGTCAGCTCGACTATTCATCTTTGCTCTCAGAATTTCACTTGATAAAGATGGTTATGGTTATGGTTTTGGGATTTTGCAGACGCCTTTGTCCAAAGCGACACACAAATACAAAAACAACATAATATTTAAACATTTAACAGGGAACAGATTAGAATGTTGGTCAAACTATAATAAGGAGAATAGCAATAATAAACAACAATGTTGATTCAATCAATAGCCTAATATGAAGATAACCTTATATGAAGAGTTGGTGGTTATTATTATGATTATGATTCTTATTATTATTGGTAGAAGTAGTAGCCTAGGCTACTATTGCACTAGACTAGGCTATATTTTTGGCATACTTCATGACACATATAGGCCTATGATTGAACAAAAAAAGGTTATGTATGGATGAAGTTAATCCATTTATTATCTGGAAAGTTAAATAAAAAAAAGAACTAAAAATGTGAAGTAAATACAGTAAGTTCCACTATGATAACCATTTATTGAAGATACCATACCTTAAAATACCTTTAAGATAGGCTACCTGAAGACAGGCCTAGCACATCTCTGCTATCGACGAGCTGTAAATTGATTCGCACTGTCTGAATTAGGGAGAAGAATCGTCTCTGACCGGTGTAACAGTAACAGCTTGTTGTTGTCATTTTCCTGACGAGCTAGCCGATGCTAGCCTTTGTCGTATTTCAGTAAATATTGCTATTTGGCAGGTAAGTTTGCAACAGTTGATGATGGCTTTGGTGATATTAGAACAAAAACATTGTGCTGATTACCATACCGGTGATGCACACCAAATTCGTTTTGTGGATATGGTTAGCTATTTGCCTAATCAGCTTAGCAAGATACCCAGTCGTGAACATTAGCCTAGCTAACCTTAGCTGTTCTGTTGGAAGTTTTGCAAGCTAACAAGACCGGTTCCATACGTTTAAATCTTGTCTGACATCAGGAGAATAATCAAGATATCAAAACTGCAAACTGTGATCTTTAGGGTGGCGTGGTTTATGAACTAGGTTATACGTGTCTACTATGTTGTCAATGAAAAAAAATCGTGGTATCTTTACTTGGACGTGTAACGTCACAGCTTTGTTTTCCTAACTAGCTAACTGGCTGTCGATGAAGCTAGCTATTCGAAAATAACATTTCATGTGCCAGCAAAATAATGTTGTACCCAAAAAGCAAACCGATTAGCAAGGGAGTGTCCGTTTAATTGTATTTACACGTCAGCAGGTATTTTAGACCATTGACATGAACATCAGCGTGACTTTTATGTTAGAAATATTTTATGATAACGTCAAGGGTCTGCTTGGAATGTTTTGCAAAGCTGGTTAGCTAGCTAGCCAGTTAGTTGAAGTAACCCGATATTGAGAGTACCATACCAATGCATTAACGTTAGACAGTTAATCGGGAAGAGCTCCAATTCGGCATTTGTTTTGCCTTGACATAAATGCTTGAAATAAAATGTGTGATTTGGGAATTTGTGCCAGCAATTATATCCTTTCCTTACATATCGGTGTTCTCTACCACATTTGTTTGACAGGACACCCATAGGAGGGAACATCAACCCATCGCTCAAATTAGCAGCGTGGTGTGGTCACAAGTTCGTGATGGCTCTCAGCTGTCATGGCTAAATCTAGGGAGTGGGATGGCTGCATTATACTTTTTGGGCGAAAATTTTTAGAGAGTCATAAAGAAAACAATTCATGTTTTTAATGTACACTAAACATTTTAAACAACATTTACAGACATAATGTTGCAGACTGCTTGAAATTAGTCTGTGTAAGCTTAAGTTCAAACCACTGGCAGCCTACAAAGAGACCACAACTTAGGATAGAACCTAGTATAGAACCCTTTCTTCTATAATCTTCTATACTCTTTGACACAACTAAATAGGATCGGTAAAAAAATATGATCAAAATGCATCTCTGTTTGACATCTGGCCTCACTATGAGCTTCTGTTGTTGTAAAGGCAGTAGTGCTTGGGTGACGTGCAACATACACATAACATATCAGGTCTGCTCTGTACAAATATCTTTTTATTTTTTTGATGTCCCAGGATGTCAGGATGGAGGACGTCCCTGCCCTGCCAGACAGCCTGGTGCTGGAAATTTTTCACCATCTTCCCCATAATGCAGTGCTGAAGGCTGGCCTGACCTGCCACCAGTGGTTGGCGGTCTCCCGGGATGAGTTCCTCTGGAGAGAGCTCTTCTACAGCTACTATCGCATCCCTCGGTCCGTGCCAAGGCATCCAGGTATAACCTACATCTTTATACCTTGGCTGGAGCTGTGCACTTCCAAAGGCGAGATGTTTACTGTTTATGCCATGAGAAAGATGTGTTTGCTTTTTTAAAATTATTATTATTATTATTATTGCAATCACACATTTTATAAGCTTTATTGTTTGTTTGTTTTTCTTTTCTTTTTGATCATGGTGCACTTTGAACTGCACTTATAGCAATGCTAAACAAATAATGATAATTCTTGTTATCTGCCTATAATTATTTTATTAGTAGTGGTCCTTTATTATGATGATGATGATGGATATCTTAGCTATTAGAAGGAGCAGTAGTGTAGGAGAAATCTCCAGCAGTGAGTGGTTCTGTATCCTGTATTCTAAATCATCTCCGTCTCTGCCCCCCACCACCCAGCGGCGGTGTCCTGGTACAGAGAGTTCAAGCGTCTGTACGACTGTATCCCGTGTGTGGAGGTGCAGACACTGAAGGAGCATCATGACCAGGTGCTGCACCTGGCCTTCTCCCACCGGGGCCACCGCTTTTCCTCCTGTTCCAAGGACTGCACTGTCAAGGTACGCCCCATCTGCTTTCATACGCAATTCATACTGACTGGTCAGTTGTTGTTATTTCAGCCTCTTATTCTGATTCGTTCTGTCCCTGTCCGTCTGCTGTCCACTGCAGCTTTGGGACACAGAGCGTCCGGACGGCACCATCGCACTGGTGCACAGCTCCAGCATGCGGGACTTCAACTGGGGCTACACGCAGTTCTCGCAGTTCAATGCTGACGACACCCTTCTGCTGGTGTCCGGGGTCTACCTAGGCCCCCACCACTCTTCCTCGGGGGAGATCGCCGTCATCAGCTTAGGTGGGTGCTCACTCTTGTTCGGTCCCTTTTTCTAGTCTTTCTGTCTCTGGTTATTGTCTTTAGTCAAGAGTGTAAACAACCTCTCTCACTCTCCCAGACCTCACAGCTCTCTCTGGCTTGTTCTTCTTTTCTTTATTTCCTTCTCTCACTCTCTCTCCCTTTCTATTCCTGTCTCGGTCACATTCGCAATACTGTTGGCCTCTATGGCTGAGGTGGGGCTCTATTTGATTATGTGTTCAGGCTCAGGACTTTACATCACATGACCACTGTAAATGAAATTAGTCAATTGCTTGATGTGAGGTAGACATTACCTTGTAAAATCAAGCATCAACAAATCAATGTAAGCAAACAAACACATATTCCTCATAAATGATGGTTAAAGGACTGTGCTGAATAGATTATTTCAGTTAAGATATTCAGTTTTCAAGGATGATTTAAAGCAGCACTATGCAAGTTTTTTACCTTAAAGGCGCAGTCAGGGATTTCACAGGAAGTTGTGTTTGTTTGTGTTTATGTTCATATTTAAATTTATTAGCAGATGCTTTTGTGCAAAAAACGTACGTTATATTTTAACCAAGGACCAAGGAAACATGCCAGAGAAGTAGCTCACATCAACCTCCAGTATTCCTAGAGAAATTCACGGTGTACTCAGGGAATGGGAGCTAGTGGTCGTGAGGAGATGAATACTGAATGTGACAAAAAATGTTTTGGGCTTGAAATCGCGTAAAATCCCTGACTGCACCCTTAGTATAAAAGCTTTGAAGCCAATTTGATGGTAAACAAACTTAGGGGGTAGGGTAATCGTTCATCTAGCATAGCCATAGAGATATCCATAGAGCATAGCTGGTTAGCGACCCGCAGACAGAAAACCAGCCTTGGAACTTCAGGTCTTGTCGACCCGGATTCATCTTGCGAGAATCGTGAAACATTACCTTGTTGGTAGATATACAGGTAGCTCTTTGGAGATAGTCTTTGCCTGTTGCTAGTACTTTGGCTCTAAAACAAAAGCACATGCAGTGTATACAGAGGGAAGCACTCAAGCCTTGAGAAGTATTTACAACGACAAGGTAAAATATAAATATAAATTGCAACTCTAGGGGTAGCTCTAGAGTTGCCAAAAATACCCAAAACTACATTGGGCGACTTTAAGAAATAACGAATTAATCATTTGTAAATTTAAATTCTTTGTAGCAACAAGGTGTTGGGGATATATATAGAGTAGCCATTGAAAGTGTAGGTAATGCATTGATTTTATTGGCTGTTCTATGTGTGGCTGGTTACAGCATGTGTTATGTATCCTGTTGGTTGGTATGTTTAAATTGTAAATAACATTTCAGTAATCCTGCTGGTCACTGAATGTGCACACTATGCATTATACATTGTTTTATGCAAGTTAGTTCATATCTGTGTGTGTGTTTTGTTTGTAGAAAATTACACACTTCTGTCCCGAGTGCGGAATAAGCCCTATGATGTTTTTGGCTGCTGGCTGAATGAGACCCATCTAATTTCGGGCAATCTACACTGGATCGGTAACATGACCTCCTGCTCTGTGCTCTGGCTCAACAAAGCCTTCCAGGTCTGTTCTCTCTCTTTCTTTCCCTCTCTCACACTCACATTCACACTCACACTTACATTCACACACATTGCATAAGAGAGATGGACACAAAAGTACACATCCATATACAGTATATTGTATACACACAAAGATACAGACGCAGACACAGACACATCCTGTAGAGCCAGTCCTGTCCCATCAGATACGCATTGTTTGGAGAGTTGTTTCTGTTTCACATGCAGGCCACCCTCTCTGTGTAATCCATTAAAGGCTAAAACATTTGAAGCATGTTTGAGCAGTGTATTGTTTGGACTGGCTGCACTTCAGGCCGCCTGTATGACAGGCAAAGATGTAACTGTATATGTATGTATGTATAAGATGTATATTGTCAAATATTGACAGTAATTATGGCCTGTAGTCAAGGACAGTATTGACCTTTTAAGATATTTGCTGTATCACAAGAGAAACTTTGGTCTGATGCCTCCTTTTTTGAATGTGTACCTGCAATGTGTCATTCATCCACTAGAGGGATTCAGTCACCATGTTTATTTCTGATACTTGTAGTGTTATTACGCATGATTAGTTGCAATTAAATTACATATGATAGGGATATGGCATTTTGTTAGTTCCTTTGTGTGTGTAAGAATTTTTAGTGAAAAGTGTATAAATACCCTTATTTAAAAGGATTTTAAATAGAATTGTGCAGTATTGCTTTCTAGTGGTCAAATAGCTTACTACATGGACAGTAGTGTTCCTACTTATAAGTGGGTTAGTAGCTTGGGTATATTATATATCCATGTAAGATTGTAGGTACCAGACAGATAACTATCTGACTATGAATAGTACCTAGGCCAAGTAAGTAAGGGACCAGAAATTGTTGAATGGCTTTGTGTTTTCCTTATATTTCTTATTTCCTCAGACTCCCCGACACAAAGACGCATATAGTTCAAACTCATACTGAAATGTAACTTTGTCTATTATAAAATATCTAATAAATCTTTAACTTAACAAAACACTCCCACTCCTCGGACAGGATGTGGAGTCTGAGAACGTGAACGTGGTTAAGCGCCTCTTCAAGATCCAGAACATCAACGCCAGCACCATTCGCACGGTTATGGTGGCCCACTGCCGGCGCCACGACACGCCGGACCTTTTGCTGGACTATGAGGCCCAGTCACAGGCCCGCGCCCTGGCCCAGCAGGCTGGCCACAAGAACCAGCACCAGCCGCTGCTCTTTGACCTGGGC
Organism: Alosa alosa; assembly: GCF_017589495.1. Taxonomy (NCBI): domain Eukaryota; kingdom Metazoa; phylum Chordata; class Actinopteri; order Clupeiformes; family Clupeidae; genus Alosa; species Alosa alosa. The sequence goes on along the minus strand of NC_063200.1, from coordinate 21,744,709 downwards.
GGCACGGACAGCGAGGAGGAAGAGGAGGGGTGTGACGAGGAGGAAGACGAGCAGCAGCCGCATGGAGGTGTGAGGCCGCTGGCGGCTCACGTGCCCCAGCTAAAGCTTGCCCCACTGGAGCGCGTCATCCAGGTGAGGTTGGGGTGCGGAGAGCAGATGGCAGTGCACTTGCAGGGCCGTTACAAAGAAGGATGACCGATTGAAGTTTGTGTTCAGCACTATTTGTAAAAGCAATAGGATGGGTATCACTTGCGCTTTAGCCCCTTGGTGCTCAAGGAACAGGATCATAGAATCAGCAACAGGCCCTGCGCCGCTGAACCCAGGGTATATAATAGGTGCCAACTACCGTTTCTTTCTCGGAGTCCCATTTTACTATTTGTAAAAGGTAAATATCTGGCAATTCGCTTGGTGTTATAATAGGAATGTAACAGAAATATGTTAATTGCACACCTAATGATGTGGGCAAATTATACTTTCTGGTGACAGTGTGTGTGTGTGTATGTATGTATATCAGTTATTGTTGCTTTTCTTTTGTATATACTATATACACTACGTGCTTTTGTGTCTCTTCCTTTTGCACATTTTTCAACTTTAGATTTTTTTCATCTTTCATTTTTAAATTTTTTCATCTTTCTTTCCTCCTTGCCATTTCATTGCCTCACTCTTACACCCTGTTCTCTCATTCGGTTATTTCTCCTATTTCTCTTCTCTGGTAATTTATTCTCTGTCGCGCTGTGTGGTCATTTATTTTCTTTCCTCTTGTTTAGTCATTAACTCTCTCTCCTTCTCTCTCTCTCTCTCTCAGGGTCGGTGCAGTGGCGTGACTGAGGAGCGCGAGCTGGAGACTAAAGTGGCCATGTTGATGGGTCAGTCTCACACCAAAGCGTCCGATCCGTCTTCACTCTCCAACTGCGGCGCCGAGGGGTCCGAGGACAAGACCTACCTGCTCTTCACCACCGGCAGCCTTACTTACTCCCCCCACCAAATAGGTGTGTGTGTGTGTGTGTGTGTGTATGTATATAAATGTCCTTGTCAATACCCCTGACAAGTGTGTGTATGTGCATTTATGTACTGTATGTGCGAACATATTCTCATCTTCATGGATGTGTGTGTGCATGTGTTCTTATTTTGTTTTTGTTTTTATTTGCATGTTCAGGCTGTTACTTAACCTCACTATAACAATGTGGTAAATACGTCTGCATTCGTATCTCTTCTACATTATCTAAAATCTGAAGTGGTTATTAGTTGGTTATTAGTATTAGATATTTAAATAAACACCTGAGAACTGAACTTCATTTGGCATATTTAAATGCTGCACTCTCCTTTCCTTGCCACAACATGATTGGTGGGCCTGTTGAAAAACCCTTAAAATATTTGTCCTTTCTGATAAAGATATGGGCACAGACATGGGTCCTGAAATTGTTCAGCGGGTGTTTACAGGGCCTTGGACAGGCGACTGATCTCATTCCAGAGTGTTTACTTGAAATTGTACCTGATATTGCAGAGAATTAAAAAAAATAAGATTGCATATTTATAACTTGAAATTGCGTATCAGAGCTTTAACCCATTCATACTTACTTAAGAAGTTAAGACCATTTTTGTTGTTGTTGTTGTTGTTTGTATTAATGTCCTCTATTTTTGAAGGCATCAAACGCATCATGCCGGACCAGATGACCACCTGTGGGCCCGTTCTGGGCGAGGAGCGCAGCTCAGATGAGTTCTTCGACTCACTTGATCACGTCATCGACATTCACGGCCACATCATTGGCATGGGCCTCTCCCCGGACCACAGGTGAGTCAGTTAGATGACCTTGGGGTCTTGGGTCTGTAATTTTCAGTTTTTAAATTACAACACTTACATGTGTAACGTGTCTGTTGACACTGAGAGAAACCACACTTACTCCACTCTAACAAGAGAGACAGACACAAGCCAGAACAAATGTGTGGGTTGATCAACCTGGGTTAGTTCAGTCTACACAGAGTTTGTTTACTCTTAGTACAGCGTGTGCCCAATGAATAGGAAAAGCCATCTTCAATGGAGCTCAGAAATGACAAGTCACCATGGCAACTGGTTAGAAAACTACTTCCTACGTCACTCCATTTAAGAAGTTATCCCTACGAGCACGGTGTACACAAAAAAGGAAAATGCAGGACAGTCATAGTATTAGGCTAAACTGGTTGTTGCACGTCATCAGAAAATTATTACAATTGTTTGTGCTGTTAATTGTTTTATGAGCGCTATATTTCCTGACCAGTGAATTAAAAATGACTTCAAAAGCAGCACAAATGATTTTTTTTTTTATGGCATAAGCATCACAAACTGTAGCCTAATATTAGCCTACTATTTGTATAGGGTCTATTTTTAACCTAGGCTATTATGTTGCTGCACCTGTCAATGAGTTTAATAAAGTAGCCTTGATTCATTTTAAATAACATGTAATGGGCTTATAGGTGGAAAAAGTGGTGACATAGCCTATAGGCTACTAACCAACTGAATAAAATGATATGTTAATTACAAAATGATAACGTTTGATTGAGGTTAATATTTGTGATCTCAAAATCCTCCCTTGGCTTAGCCTAGGCTATGCAAATTAATTCACCCTTGCGGGGCAATGACAGAGGAGAAAATGACAACCCATGTGTTCAATAACAGCTCAGCAGGAGGGAGGAGATATGGAGAAACACTGGGTTTGTTCCAGAAAACCTGCTAGGGAGCAGGATATGTACACATATTCACTGTGGTAACTGATCTAAAGTTTGAGTTAAGTTTCTTACTGGAACGGGAAAACCCAGAGTATCCCTCTTCTCACGTTTAACAAACTCAGATTTTTTAACAAAACCTGCTCTCTGGAATTTACAGTCATTGTTAACATGGAAACAAAAAACAATGGCACTGCCAATGGGGTGATACAATACAATAAGATCTTTCTATTTGGAGTCGCCCTGCCAAAACAATAACCTAGGGGGAAGTCTTAGGTCACCTTTGATTGTGTTATTGTAATGACGTGTCTGTCTGAGGTCATCGTGGTTTCTATTTTTAGCTCTCATTGACACTTTCTGTCTGGATTGTCAGACTGCAGTCTTAACATTTTGCTTCTTTACTAGCCAAAACATAAACAAATGTGTCACTGTTTTAGTGTGAGTAGTGTAGGTATGTGGTTTCAGCAGACCGCAATCAAGGGAAATACCCCACACACCCACTCATCATACTAAACGGCTAGTCTGTTAATTTTTAGGAGTGACCAGACTGTTGCAATGGGTCAGTGCAATGTCAAATGATGACAAAAAGGCAATTTGCTGCCAAATGTCTCAGATCTTTTATTTATATAATATATATATATATAACAGGTCAGATCTTTATCAGCTGAGCAATTCCTCAGTGCAGGAGGTTTTACATTGTCCTGACGTCTACAGATAGTGATGTAGCCAAAGGGGATTTCAGGAGCATGGGATGGAGTGTTATAATTTGACTGGCTTGTTATGTAGTCAAATATCAAGATTTGTTTTGCCAGCATCATGGACTGTACCTTTTGGAAGTCGTCATAGGTTGATGCTATAGTGACTGTTGCTAACTAAACCAAAGTCCTTTTAGGCAAGTCCCTCCACTCTGCGGCCATATTGCAACGCACTTTGGGCACTTATCAGGCATATATTTCGGGCAGAACTGCGTTGCAAGATCGCAACACATGATTGGCACAGTGTATTCACAACATACCACATGATTGGCATGATGTATTCACATGTTAACTTTAGGTGGTGGATGGGCCGGGATATGTGTAGACGACCATATTTGCGTTAGGAACTAACCCCATACATTTCTATGGGAGATTCTTTGAGTGCTGTGTCTCCTCAATAGAAAGTCTCTGACTGAAGTCCTTTGGTGGCCCTTCTCCCCTCTCAGATACCTGTACGTGAACAGCAGAGCATGGCCGGCAAACTGCGTGATCTCTGACCCCATGTCTCCGCCCCCCATCGCCGAGGAGATTGACCTGCACGTCATCGACCTGAAGAGCCTGCGCGAGGAGAGGCGGAGCCTCAGGGCCCACCGCGCATTCACGCCCAATGACGAGTGCTTCTTCATCTTCCTGGACGTCAGCAGGGACTTCGTTGCCAGGTAACCTGGTCTTAACACTCCCTGTGTGCACTCTGGGGTCTCCCTAGCTGATTTCTGATAAGGGATTATTATCCATGTGTCAAATATGAATTAGTAGTTAGTTGTAGAAGTAGTATTTCTTATTTCATTTTATTTTATAGGCAACATTTTTGGCAATGTAAAGTTTAACCTTACTCGGATGAAATGGTTTGCAGTATCATATTGTGTCAACCAATTGACTAAAGCCAAATGCCACATGATCCACCCTCCATTCTCATTCTTGATCGCTCTGGCTCTGCCTCCAGTGGTGCAGAGGACAAGCACGGCTACATCTGGGACCGCCATTACAACATCTGCCTGGCCAAGCTGCAGCACACAGACGTGGTGAACTCCGTGGCCTTCAGTCCGGCCGACCAGGAGCTGCTGCTCTCGGCCAGCGACGACTCCACCATCAAGGTGTGGCGCTCGCCCCGCATGGTGCGCCTGGCCCAGTCCCCGTCGCGGCCCATGCGGCCCCGCAACATCCTCGCGTCCCTGCTCAGCCGCCGGACCTCCAACCTTAACACCAACGGCAACGTCAACATCAACATCAATGGCAAGCCCTGACAGAGCAGGCAAGCGAGAGAGAGAGCTGAGGAAGGCTTTGGGAGAAGAGGATTCCCAACTCACACTCCAGGAGGGTTTGGGGGAGGAGGGGGCTGGTGACGACTTCTTGACTCCATCCACATTGCTGCCTTTAATTCACCCCCACCCCTTCCCTCTGTTGAGACCGATGCCTCCAACCTCAGTTTCTTGCAAAGGCCCATGGGAACTTGGAGGACTACTGCAGGTCGGAGCCCCCATGAGGCGCACTTAAAACAGCTTCGCTCTTACTGCCAGAGGGGGAGTAGGGTGGTGGTGGGAAACATCTGGCAAGGCTGGACTGATCTTATAGAAATGTCCGGCTCTTGAGGTGAAATTAACCTTAGGGTGTCCTGGTTGTCCTGTGAAAGACAGGAAGTACTTGCAAGACCTGCAAGGCCAAGGCATCGGAAGGATTTCACAGAGCGAAAGACAAAAAAAATGGTGTTTTTATTTTACTGCAATGATTACAGAAAGAATAAATCAGGTGTTCTGTCTCAGAGACAGAATGGCGGAAAATGTTCTCAGTTGTAAGGAGAGAGGGTAAGAGATGACGCAACGATGAAGTGAGAAATTTGTGTGGCTGAGAAACGTGTGTGCCGGATCACTTTTGTGTCTTCACGTATGCAGGTTTTAAACCCTTCACAATCCAACAGTGTTGAACTCCACTAACGCGTGCACGTGTGCATGAATGTACATTATACTGTTACAGCTTCAGGTTTGTTTTACTTTTCGTCATTTTTGTTTTGAGTTGTTTATAATGCTCAAATTTGGGTCAACACAAAGAAACCACGCATAGGATAAGAGAGGAGGAACCCAGGATAAATATAGTGAGAAACTATAGACACCCCTTTCTGTTCTCATACAGTCATATGGCTAAGCCACGGAATGCATTAAAGGCAATCAATCCTATTAGCCTAGTCTGTCATCTTTTAGAAGTACCTCATGACCAATCATCTGGATAGGTTTGTTTTTGTTTTCATATTCAATCTGGACAAAGGAGAAACAATCAACAAACCTTATGCCATTTCAACCAACTTGTAGCGCATGACTGTTGAGTAGTGAAGCTCATCAGTCCATCTAGGGCACAACAAATCTTATGTTCATTGCTGTTAATAAGATAACCCCGCCCTGTTAAAAATGTTTTGGTCTTTGCCTGTGTTGTGAAATTTGCCCTTAAATCTGTAAAAGCATGCAATCATTTTCCTCGTTTGGTGGAGTGGAGGCTTGAAGGTAAACGTGAGGCCCTCTAGAAGATCATTGGTAATTACATACCAACTCTTTCAAATTTTAAGCAAAGTGAGATTTAAAAAAAAAAGAAAAAAACGGAAAAAAAAACTTAACTCACGTGTAGTGATTTGGTGTGAGTGACAATTGTGTATTTTCCCTATTTTGTTTTAATGTTAGAAAAATATGTGGCTTTCGGTGGATTTGGTGAACACCCCAAAATGGTTTGGTCAAGAAATTTCTCCCTGGTGCTTTCTGCATCTTTCCCCTTCTTTAAGTATTTGTTTCCTCTTTAGCATGTTTGTCTCACTCAACCCCCATTTTTTGGTCACTGTCCGATCCTGCGTACTGAGAAATAAAAAACCCGCCTGTGTGATGTTTAAAATACTTTTGAAATAAACTATTTCACTTTTATCTCATCCTGCGTGATGGCTCTGAAAACCACATGACAAAACACAAACAGAACACAAAAACAATATTCTGGACCATAAACCTAGAGTTGTGAGTTGTTTATTTCAAATCTTCATTGATACATGCAGGTGTAAATCATGTATGATGTTATACACTTCTCATCTTTAGATGTTCACAAATTCTGAGCTGGTCTGGGTTCATTCATGGTGGGAGTGTGCCGTTAGATTCTGCCGTCTTCTCTCCTTCCTGTCTCCTGTATCTGGTGTTCTCATGCATTGCATATTTGAGATTGTCGATTATTGATATTGCACATATAATATCCAGTGTTTTATAACTGACATGCTATGGTTAGTCCCGCCCCTCACCCGAGGCCTGCCCGGTATGGTTAAACCTGCTAGGACGCAAGGTTGGATAAATTCTGCCATCATTGCTCCTTCCTGTCTCCTGTATCTGGTGTTCCCATGCATTGCATATTTGATATTATTGATATTGATTCTGTTGATATCTCCATTTCTCCAAGTAGCCTTTTTTACTGGAGTCGTGAGGAGTGCACATATAATATCCAGTGTTTTATAACCGACATGCTGTGGTTAGTCCTGCCCCTGACCCAAGGCCTGGCCGGTATGGTTAAACCTGCTAGGGGACGCCTACCCGGTGTAGCCCTCAGAGTCCACAAGGCACTCAAGCCTCTCCACCTCGCCAAGGTCACAGCATATAGAGTTCAACAGTCCCACCCACCGCTAATTCCGGAAGTAAGACTTCAATACAATTTCTCCTGTTGAGCTCTATAGAGAGGTGGCATATTCCACACCACATGCACGACTGCAAGCTCAGGTACATGCAGATGGAAATAAACATCCCCAACAACTAAGTTTTAGATGCAATACAATAGCATAGTGAACATTCTCAAAGGCTGTGAAAATGTGTCACATCTAGAATACATCATAAAATCATGCAAACTCACTCATACATACGTGTTTTCAGGTTTTTCACATACTGTAGTTTTCTGTGCCTATCACTGTGCCATCCCATGCACTGCTACCCTCTATGGTGAGTATAACCCAGAACTAGGGCTACAATACAAAAATATCCGACTTTTATTAAATTGTAATGTTGGCCCCAGCCGTGGCGCAACTGGCTGGGGCACCGTACGCCGGCGACCCGGGTTCGATTCCCGCCCCGTGGTCTTTTCCGGATCCCACCCCGACTCTCTCTCCCACTTACTTCCTGTCATTCTCTACTATCCTGTCTATTAAAGGCATAAAAGGGCAAAAAAATATACTTAAAAAAAAATTGTAATGTCAGACAGACATCAATAATACATAGTATATTATTACTAAAGACATGCAGTACAATACACCGTAGATTAGCCTAGTTTAATTACATTGTATAAGTACAAATGCATGATATATCAGAAATGTATATTACCTTCTAGCAATTACTGTGATAAAAATCAAGTGAAGCAAAAATTATGTGTTATTATGCAACAAATAATTCTCTTATTTGCCCCTTGATACTGTGCTTTGCATGGGTACATCATAAACCAAATACGGTATCATTGTGTAGCAATCACATGATTATGTTATTAACGATAGAAAGAGGAATAGATAAAAGAATAAAATGCATAACAAACAAAGTACATAAAATGAAGCTGTTTTAAATGAAGTTTAAAACAGCTTCAAAAAAACTCAAAATGCTGTTCACACAGTCACACAGTAAACAGTGACATAAGCCCTCAGAAAGTACAGCCCCAGTATGATTAATAAAATTCCCATTATGGATTGATTCAGTGAGTAGTATCAAATGGTCACATGGTGGTTGCTATGCTATAAAAGCTTGTGACCACTCATGGGAACCACTGGCTACTCTTATGAAACAGCCCAAGCATCACTGGTTCATCAATATAGTTCAATAAATCAAACATTTTTATTCCATTTGATATAATATTATAATGTATATTTGATTATATAGGCAGCAAGTAAGTACTGAGCTACCATATACTGTAATAATATAGTATAATAATAATAATAATAATAATAATTATGTGGATGCACCAATCTGTGCAGATTGATACAGGGCAGCAGACAGCATATCCTGTTGTTTTGTATGCTTTGTTATAGGATTCAAAATCAGTATTCATTTTTGTCGCTTCCATAGCAGATATAATGGGGGTGAAAGCTAATTCACTTAGCTAAGAATCTTGGTGGTGATCATTTGGTCTGCACAGAAATGATTACATCATGGCTTTGTATAGCAATATTTTTTTTCACCCATTCTAGTTTTGATTGGCAGCAGCTTCGCTGCATTCAACACTATTTAATGATCTTACATAAGATGTATGTATAAACATATACACATATGTATACACAAATCCATATAAATAAGACTCATATGTATAATAATAATAATAATAATAATAATAATATTATATAGATATATTACATATTAAATGCCATAATATATGATGCAATTGTGTCTCTAAAGACCTGTTAGGTCTACTATGGCTTTGATGAAGATGGTGTCATCTTTCACATACGAGTTCTTGGCCGAGGCCAGCTTGGCCAGTGGGCAGAAGAGGGGACAGCCGCTGGCAATGTTCATCTCACTGATGGGCCGCTGGAAGGACGTGGAGCTGGTGTCTGGTCGGAAGGCGTCAATGATGTGCTCCCTGTTGTTCTGGTCCAGGAGCATGAGGGTCACCTGGCGGAGGAGAGGAGAGGACGAGAAGGAAGAGCAGATGGTCAGTTGAACATCAGTGAGTGGGTAGGGCATCACAATAGTTATTTTAATTTTAGTAACAATTTTAATAAATACAATTAGCTAATCACAAAGGCTGCAATTAATCGTGCAACTTGCAAATCTATCTTGTAACATATGACTTTTATAGTCATGTCAGACAGTGAAGGTCACCTAACAGAAGTGCTGTGCTTCTTATGCACTAGGCATGCACACTAATCAGAAGTGGGCCTACTTAAAGTGAAATTTGGAATATTGAACTGAACCTTGACTTTGGTTTGATAAAATGATATTGCAAATCAAATTACAATCATAATATTTGTCAAGTAAGGGGCATTTCCAGAGGGCTGATCCATTTTCATTTTCATTCCAGCAGACTGAAAAAACCCTACAATGCACCCATATATGCACATGTATTATATGTTGTGTTGGTAACACAAAATACATTATTTACATAGCAAGTAAATAATGTATGATCTGTGATGGGTTTAAGGTATCATCGCGTAGTTTGTTTTTAAAGAGGAAAATCTTGTTTGTATTTTGGGTGTACTGCAGGAATGTACATGCAACACAACATGACCAGTGACACAATGTAGACTTAGACAAACCTTCTGACTGAACGGCCACTTGAGGAGGGCATCGTACTTGCCACGCATCACCACGAAGAACAGAGACAGGTGTGTTCCTCTACCTGTGCCGTCTCCATTCAGGTAGAGCCTTAGGCACATCTTATAGCCGTACTTACTGGAGTAGAATGCTGCACAACAAGAGAAGAAGAAGAAGGAGACGATGAAAGGAAGACCACCATGGCAACAGAAATATGGAGTCTTCTGTAATTTTATTACATTAATTTGTAATGCCTCTCTTGGGCAAAAGAAAGACAAGCAAAAGAAAAGCAAAAGAAAAACAAACTCACAATTTCCATATGCTGCACAGTTGCATATGTATTAATGTATTTGCATTATGTTAAGTTGTATTTGCATTAAAGTATGTGAAACTGTTGCCTCACCTGGAGAAAACAGTGCTGGAGATCGTCCTGCAAGAGCATCTTGTCTGCGATGGCTGAAGTCTGCAATCTTCCAGACGAACACACCGTCAAACGTGCAGTACTGCAGTTCGCGAAGAGTCTGTTCCGTTTCTGACAACTTCAGGTCCCTCATGGTCAGCTGACGTTCCAGCTGACGAACCTGCACCAAAACACACACACACACACACACACACACACACACACAGGACCACCCCAAAGCACCACAAGACACGGAGTGTATTCAAGAGTGCACACCCACACCCACGCACACACACAAACAAAGCAAAAATTTTGAGTTAATCAATTGTTCAATGTAGATATCCCTCCATTCCCACCATCTATAACCTGGACGAACCCAGACGACCCTTTGGCAAATTTGAATTTGCTGTGCAGGTCCGTGTGGCAAAGAGGCCATTCACTTCCGTTTCCAATGTTCCTAAAACTCAGGCACCAATCACAACTGTTAAAGCTAGCTTAACATGATGACATCGAAGCAGTTTTTGAAAAATGCTGGTTTGTTGTTCATTGCTTTGCATATGTCATCTCCTTCATTGCTCTGATTGGTTTTAGGTCTATCCAATTGCGTGCAGAGACATTTTGATCAGCCTCCGGTAGTGACGCCCCTTGAAAATGGAAGGTGAATGAACCATGTCCAGACCCAATCTCAGTTTCAATTGGGATAAGGTCTGGTGCTTTCCAGGATACACCATCAATCCATCGTTCAGTTTAAAATATAATCACATGTGTGCACGTTGGTCCGAACAATCTTCTCTACGTATTGGCAAATGGAGGCAAAACCACTCTTATGAAGGACAAGATCTGTCTGTTAAGTCACCAATGGAGTGAAGTGGATGTATGAAGCACAAAGGAGCAGTGGGCCTTTAGAGGCACTCCTCCTATGGATGTCAAATCACTAAACCTGTGCATCAATGAAGGAAAATGACTTTAAAGCATGTGTGAAAAACTTCAGATTTTATTTCAAAAGCAGGGGATACACTGTTAGTGACGAGGCTGAATGGTTCAAAAATGGCTCAAACTTCATCACCAAAGATGTCACAAGGTGAACACAGGTGTGTTGGTACTGCACAGTTGCATAGTGAGCCTTGCTCTCTGTGTCCATGGTAAGCCTACGACAATTCATTTCAGCTGAATCAGCTGAAGTTAAGAAAAAATGTCCATATCTCAGTTGACACTGAATAAAACGGCATGAGTATGTTGTTGATTCGTTCACTATGTCTAAACTACGTTTGTCAGACTGCAGTGTATCCCCAGCATTCAATCGCAAGAAATCCTTTCGCTTTTTCCATACTCATGGAAGGAAAAAAAACTCTTCCTCCTTCTCCTCCTCCTCATCCTCCTCATGTCCCACCTCTTTGTTCTTCAGCCACGGTGTTTCATGCCAACGTCGTCATCTCACCAGCAAAACGAGAGGATACGAGATGCACTTCGAGATGGAAAGAGCATACTGTCACATCTCTTAACTCAAATATGCACATTCTTCTACCCTTACAATAAAGAAACTGAATTTGAATAGCAGAGATGTGTTTGAGGGAAAAATAAAGGGAACTGCATAAACAAGTAAGTCAAGTTTCTATAAGCAGCACAGTGCAACAATTTGCCTTTTTGTTGAGCTATGCTCTTATCAGCCAAACTAGTTTTAGCATGGGCTTCAAATTTATTTTCAATGGTATATGGACATGTGAAGCCATCCAGGACATGCACTATGCATTTTCACACCACAAAAATGAAAGAAAACCTTTCACAGCATGACATTGCTGACTACATTGCCGGGAGACACAGTTAGCATGTTAACAATCTATAAGGTTCTGGGTGGCATTTGCAAGCCTTTTATGAAGCTAGATCACTAGTTTTAAACCAAAAGTTACATAGTGCTGCTTTAAACATTATAATGTCTGCAGTTATCATTCAGGACCTCACTGTAACAACTGCAAGCATAGAGATCCCTAATCGACTGACATGGCATGGTATGAACCACCCCCAACCCATCCACACAAATGCATAGACAGTGACTCTACCTTGTTGTGAAGGGAGTCAATCTTTTCTTGGTCGAGTCGATGCTGGCGTGCATGGGCCTCTTGCGTCAGCGACGTTCTCTCCAGCTCTCGGTTCAGCACGCACACAATATTCTCCAGTGCGGTCACCTTCAGCTCAAGCCCCACTGTGCTCTTCCCTCCTCTCCCCAACCCTCCACTGGCCACCGACGTCCCTTCGTCTGCACCCTGGTAAAGACCCAGGCCGTTGCTACTCCTCCGTTCTTCTCGTCCACTGAGCCCGTTGCTGCAAGAGGCCTTTCCGCCGGCGATGGCGGCTGCTGCGCCTCCGACGGCCCCTTCCTCAGGCGCGCGGTACAGGCCCAGCCCACCGCAGTCCTCCTGGTACTCACCGACGCCATCACTCTGCACACTGTTCAACGACGTCAGGGCAGTCAGAGTGGTCAGGACTAGCCGCAAGTGATCCATTATGAAGGACTGCTCGTGGTCATGCTGCTTCCCATTGTCAATCTGTGGGAACCAAAGCCAGTTGAATGGGATATCAGACATGAGTATGTAAGGTTTGGATATACGCTATCCACAAATAGGCATAAAGAATTTAAGTGTTTAAGTCTTAATATTGATAATTTTCATGATGCACTATGCATGTTTCCTCTTTCACTCAACAAATTAAAATATTATGTAAGTAAGTAAGTAATCAATTAAAGTCATTGTTTAATTAGATTTCAAAACTGGTTGCAAAAAGTGCAACATATAGAAAACACCAGTTGAATACATGCATAGGATGTATTCAACTGGTGCATCATGTTAGCGCAACCATGATGCACAAGAGGGCACTGCTGCAAAAGCAACCTTAAGCGAATTTGAAAATGAAACTAGACACTCATTTCAGTCCAAAACAGTGAAGAGCGAGGATCGTCACGAGGTACGTAGTCACTGTTGTACAATCAGCTAACCACTAACTAACCAGCTAACTGTGGTAAATGTTAAGGCTGATTAAAATGTTCTGCATGCTTTGAATACTTTTTTACTACACATGGCTTCAACCTTGTTTGCGTACTAGTTTAGCCTCCAGTGCTATTTTGCGTACTAGTTTAGCCTCCAGTGCTATTTGAACTTTCCATGTAATAACAGCAACGTCTCAGTACATTATAATTTTCTTACCACGCGGTAAGAAAAATTACCAATAGGAAAACTACCAGACCAAAGTTACAGAACAAAATACTGGGATCAAAGTGACTCACAATTCCCAGTTTTTAAAGTTTATACACTTGCTTCACGCTTGTGGCAATGACTCACAAAGTACAGAAGCTCTATCGGCAATTCATGGGAGATTAATTGTTAGCTTATCATTAAAAGGGCTCTGCTAAGGCAGTTACAGAGAATCGCTATGCGTGAAATTGAGACCAAAGAGAGAATCGGTTAAGTCACATTTCGAGTCTCAACCGGTCCAAGTATTTCACAAAGTACAAGTCAGAACAAGGGCATGAGGGACATGGTATGTTTCCTTAACAAATAGAACATCAAGGTCTTATTCGTAATCTCGACAACACAAAATATTGTATGAGGGGTGTTACACCATAACCGGCTGAATTCCTTTTTTGGAATGATATCTCGTTCATTCATCACATTAGAGAGTAAGAAAAGAAAAGTACAGACTATAGAAAATAAATAACAGACTATAGACTAACTTTGCTCTTGAAACAGACAACCTTGCAAAAATAGTATCAGTGGGGGGAATTTAGCGGTAAATTTGTGTTCGAAGAAACGGAACTAGAACCCGAAAACAGAACACTCTGTTCTACAATAGGATCTTTTGACATAACACACAGCTGTGGGGGAAGAAGGGGAAGCACAGATGTTCTAAATAACATTGAAACTGCCTTTGGCCACACTCATGCATAGTGCTCATGCATAAACGCTGGGACTTCCCTGTAATGGCTTACAGCCCATTGCATGTCTAACATAGATTAACAGACAACCGTTGACCACAGCTAAGAGTGAATCATCTTTAACAGATAGATAGGGCAGCCATTGTTAGTTGAGGACAATAGGGTTAGGTTAAAAAGTAGACCCTTTATTTACGCACCACTGCTTGGCAGCCAACTTTGTTGAACTGGCATGCTGTCTTGCTCTTGGCACACGTTTTAATATGTTCTGGAAACTGTAGAGAAAAGAAAAGAGAATGTAAGGAATGTAGGTTTCACTATGACAGACATGGACAGTGAGGGAAAGTGAAAATATCTTTAGGGGCTTGATAAAGCTAAGCCCAGAGGGAATTATATCCATTCCAATAAGTGCAGCTATCCATCAAGTGTGTCATTGTGAAAACAGAAGAGAAACTCAGTTAGAGTACTCTATTTACACAGTTACAAGTATAAGCCAATGCTATTCATGGATATTGTTTTAGAAGGGAGAGGGTTTGTTAATAGTTAACTAACACACAAACCTACAGGGACCGGTTATCTAGAGTCTTCCTCCCTCCTTTATTTGCACAAAACAAATATGTGCATGCAAATACACACACCCAATGAAGCACTGCTCTGTATACCCACATCTTTCACACACACGCACACACACGTCAGCAAGGCCACATAAATGGTTGGTGAAGGCCAACACAACTGACCTTTTCTCGTGGGATTTTTTTCTTTCCGCAGTCTTTGCACTGCATGGGGAACTTTATACAGATCTCATCATGAGCCTGTGGGCGAAACATGAGAATCACAAGATGAGAATCAGCTCTAACAAGATGTTTCACCATATTTCACTTACACCACATTCTGATTCATATCATTCCCAGAACCCCTTAGAGGCTAACTGACATGAAACCGACAAATGCCTGACAGATCTGCCCAAACTAGCTCAGAGTGATCTATGAAGTTCCATCCATGTAAACTTCAAACTTGGAAATTCAGTTGGCTGCCCAAGCTAGCCTTGCCCAGTTAGCTACCCAGCAAAAGTAATGCCGTGAGTTTGTTGACTTCAATAGAAATTCAGTTGGCCAAATACTTCCTGTTCCAGGGAAACATACTGATCTGCAATGTTGGTATTCCGCACCATACAGGATGAGTCCTCACTCACTTCCTTCAATATCTCTAAGGTCATGTCCATATAAATGCCCCACCCCACACCCTGGATTGACTGATTTATTTATTTGTCAAAAAAAGAGAGGCTGTGTCAGTGCTGTGTGTATGTGTGTGTGTGTGGGGGGGGTAGTTACCTTTATGTCTTTAAAGTTGAAGGAAACTTTGCAGTATTTGCAGTTGAGGGTTCTGGCCTCACACTCTCTCTCGTTGTGTCGGTCTTTCTCGCTGCGTAGGATGCATTGCTGGCATGCTTCACAAGTGATCCGCTCATAGTCACACTTGCCTTCATGCTGGCCCTGGAGACAAATATGCCAAAAATGTGTGATTTCACATGCATGCCATTTTGAAAAGGTAATTTCATGTGCACAAAATCATCGGATTTCACATAGTTTTTTGTTTGTGGATTTTCCCTTAATTCTTCTTCAGTTTTAACCACAAACTGTCCTGTTGTTGGCAGTTTCTTTGCAAGCACAGCAGTACTGGTCATAAATTACTTCTGCTTTCGGAGGTTAGGTAGAGTGGTCTGATAGATTTTGTACTGTACCAGAGAGTTGAGTAGTGAATGAGTGCAAAGTCAGTATAGTGTGAGTTCAGAGTTGGGAAATGTTTGAGAGTGCTGAGGAGTGAATGTGTGCAAAGTCAGTATAGTGTGAGTTCAGAGTTCAGATGGCCTGGGGATAAAAACTTCTCCTGAGTCTCTCAGTTCTGGCTTAGTGACTACATAGGCGTCTTCTTGATTTCAGCGGTAGGAATAATCCATTGTTAGGATGAGAAGAGTCCTTCAGAATCTTTTGGGCTCTTAGGAGTACTCTTCTGGAATAGATATCTTGTAGAGCAGGGAGTTGAGTTCTTATAGTACGTTCAGCTGAGCGCACTACTCTCTGCAGAGTACTACAATCTCTAACTGTGGAGTTCCCATACCAGGTGATGATGCTACCAGTTAGAACACTCTCAACCGCTGAAGTGTAGAAGGCCTTCATGATGGATGTAGAAACTTTGAATTTCCTTAGCTGGCCGAAGGAAGTAGAGTCGATTGTCTGGACTTCTTCAGAACATATTGAGTGTTAACAGTCCATGTTAGGTCTTCAGTAATGTGGACACCAAGGTATTTAAAACTTGTGACTCTCTACAGGTTGCCCGCTGATCATTAGTGGGGTGTAACTGTAGTTCTGCTGCTGCCTTCTGTAATCCACTACCATTTCCTTGGTTTTATTGATATTCAGTGTCAAACTGTTAGATTGACACCACTGTGCCACCTCATCAATCTGATCCAAGTAGAACTGTTCATTGTTGTTACTAATCAGGCCCAAGATCACTGTGTCATCTGCGAACTTGATGATGGTGGTATGACTACTGTTGGCTTTGCAGTCATGTGTGTAGATGTTGTACAGCAGTGGACTCAAAACACAGCCTTGGGGAGCACCAAGCTGATGGTTAATGAGTCAGATGTCAGACCCCCACTCTAACCACTTGTGAGCGGTTGGTGAGGAAGTCAAATATCCAGTGACACAGGGTGGTGTTCAGTCCTAAGGCCTTCATCTTTGTGACCAAGGTGAGAGGTACTATCGTGTTGAATGCTGAACTAAAGTCAATGAACAGCATCCTCACATAATTCCCATTCCCCTCCTCCAGGTGAGTTAAGGTGGTGTGCATGAGGTTTGAGATGGCATCCTCTGTAGACCTGTTGGCTCTGTAAGCAAATTGGAGGGGGTCGAAGGAGGCAGGGAGGGATGAGCAGAGAATGTTTTTCACAAGCTTCTCAAAACACTTCATCACTGTAGACGCGTCAGGGCTACTGGGTAGTCATTCAGACATGATGGACTTTTGTTTTTTTGGTACTGGAACAATAACAGACTGCTTGAGGCAAGTAGGAACTGTCTCTTGAGCCAATGATGTGTTAAAGATATAAGTGAACACAGGAGCTAACTGAGCAGCGCAGGATTTCAAAACCCTGTTAGAAATTCCATCCGGTCCAGTAGCTTTTCTACAATTTAACCTCCTAAAGGCATTGCTCACATCGACCTCAGAGACACAGAAAGGTGCATCCTCATTTGCTTCACATGCTGCAGCTAGTCCAATATAGTCTGTGTTTTTCATGTCAAAGCGAGCATAAAAAGCATTAAGTTCATCAGGGAGGGCTTTACTCACATTCATCATAGAATTCATCATGAAGGAATGTTTTTAGCAATCTGCATACAACTGCATATGACTCTTCGATGAACAAACTTAATTGCAGTCTCTTTGTGCAACCCAATTCTTTTTTTATGCAATGTGCGTTTCACAATCACATGGTTGTGTAAAAGGTTCAGGATTACAGCAATGGATGTCATTCATGAACTTTGTTTGCTATGTCCTTTAGTCTACAAGCAGAGGTAGGATGGTTCTCATCATAATGAAAAGGAATTCCTGGTTTCTGCTGGATGATTTGAAAGACCTGAGTATCTGGCTCTATTAAAAAGGTACTTCTGACAAACCTATTTTTTTGTGGTCTACAGAAAAGCACGACTATCCCCTTTAATTGTTATGATGGTGTAGTAAGGCTGCACACTGAAGCAGGGAGTTTCCAAGGGATCACAGAGGGATATGATACTAGGAAGATGGAGGGATATGTCCTTCCTTTTTGAATGCATTATGGTGAATGTTCTTCTAATCTTGTTCACGTGATGAATTTTGTATCTTCGGTGTCTAAATGGTGAGATTTTAACACACATGCTCTTCTCTACACCAAGTTCTCTATTCTCTGAATAACTAGGCAGGGAGACGAAAGCAGACAAGCTTGTTTTTAAGCAGAAAGCAGACAAGCCTGTTTTTAGCAGTTCTCTGAACCATGGCATTTATAGAGCACACAATAGGTTTCGTGACAACTTGTCGTTATATAAATGTCGTGTAGTTATTCACCTGGAACTCCTTTGTTTTGACTAGAAATGACAATACATTTGAATAATGTGGCATGAGGCATGGTCGGTGAATTTGAAGACAATTTTAGCAGTAAGGTTTTTCCCCTCGGATAGCAAGGGTTAATGCAGCTACCATACAACATTTTAAGTGGTTATTACAAAACCGAGGGAAGGCCTTTATCCCCCTCAAAGTATAGTTTTAGTGCCGGTTATGAGTTACCGGAATGAAAGAGCTAACTGCAGCTGCTTCAGCTGCTATGTAATTGTCTATTAAAATGTAAACTATGCAGTTTCAGGTATTTTTGGTGACTCTAGAGCTGTCCCTAGAGTCGCGATATATTTATATTTTACTTTGCCGTTGTAAATAGCCTAGTTCTCATGGCTTGTTCCCCCTGTACACAATGGAAATCCTATTGTTGTGGAGGCAAAGGATTAACAACAGGCAAAAACTATCTCCAAAGAGCTATATCTACTGACAAGGTAATGTTTCACGATTATCGCGAAATGTCTTCGGGTCGGCATTTCTTTAAGTTGCATGGCTTGTTCTCTCGTTAGCAACTCACTTCGGCTATGCTAGGTGAACGATTCCCCTATTACAAGTTTGTTTACCATCAAATTGGCTTCGTAGAGTTTATATTGAGGTAAAAAATCTTGCACAGTGTACCTTTAAACTAAGGGCAAGAATTATGAGTATGGTGCTTATTAGTTGGTTGACAGTGAACTGCCCTGGCCTAGTTGTAGTTTTCTTCACACACATAGATCACACAAGGAACTGGTCAGGGCTGTAGTGAAGGCTAAATGCAAGTAGACACAGTTTATCCACCTCTAAAAATTCAGAAATAGAGTTTATCCACCTCTTTTTAGAATTTATCCACCTCTCAAAAGAGTTTATTCACCAATTGAAACTTTTAACATTCAAAAATCAACCTGTATTATCCACATTCACAATATGTACACTTATCAACACTCTCGGAACCATTTTATACAACTGGTATTGTTATAAACATTGGACAATAACCTCCATCATCAAACATGTTCTGAATGCCTTTTTTAAAAATCCAATACCGCATGGCGGATATTTAAAATACAATGCATTTCAATGCAGTGAATCATGCAGTGAATGAGCAAATGACTTATGGTTACTGCTTTTGTACTGTACCTGTAGACTTTGTTCTCTTGAAAAACAACAACAAGGGTCTGTCAGGAATACAATCTTGCAATGGATGTTTTTAGCAATTCAAGAACTTTGTTTTGAACAAACTTAATTGTCCTTTTGTGCAACCCAATTCTTTTTTAAAACAATCACATGGTTGCCTGGTATACTAAACCTATCCTTTAATGCCTGGTATACTAAACCTATCAATGACTACAGCTATAATATAACCCTTGAGCTTCACTGCTTTGATAAAATTCAAACTGAGCCACTGTATGGCTTTATGTTTCCTTCCTTGAGCTTGGGAGTTTCCATTTGCTTATCGTTAAGTGGGCAGGGAATGTTCTAGATCAGAATGTCTGGCGCCAAGTCTTTTAATGACTAGGCAGTATGACTACGTTTTAATGGTTACAGAGAACAATGTCAAACAACCGCACTGTTGAAAATGTACACAGTTTGAACCTTTTTAAGTGTGCACACTAGAAACAGCATGAGGCCCTGGTTGGTTGAATCCTGCTGAGAATGGCAGTTAAAAGATTGCATGATCAGCCGGTCGGACCAACCTGACCTTGCAGTATACCGTTTTTGCTTTCAGAGTGGAAGTATTCTCTTTAGTTTACATTTTCTTGCCTCTGGTTAGAGGAAGGATACAGAAAGCCATTTCCTGTTTTTGCATGCATTGCTTCTCTCTCTCTCTCTCTCTCTCTCTGTGTGTGCGTGTCTGTGTTTCGGTGGACTTTTAGGGGATTTCCAAACCCAACGACTCAACTGTGTAATTTGATCTTTCACTTTCAATCCTCCTCTTCTTCCCCTCCCCCTTCCTCCCTCTTCATTCCCTTTGCCTCTCCCAACACACTCTAATGTGGGCTGATTGACTCATGCACTTTTATGATTAAACACTCGGTCTCGCACCACAGGCCTACTTTACACAGGAAATAACAGGGATGTTTTGTATGGTGTGTGGCATGCAACTGAATGCTTCACTGTGAAACATAAATGACTGTATATAGCACGTATGGTCTGCCCACTCCCTGTAGCTACATGAGCAATGCACAAAAATCACAAACCACATTCCAGAAAACCACCATCCACGTAACCAATCAACTGCTTGCCTCACCCCTAGACATTTTGAGGCACAAAAAAAGTCAAACTTGGCGGGAAATATTTCAGTTGTAGTGGGTGATAGATGGGGTGGTGAACACACACAGCTTGTAACATAGCTTTACAAGCAGTAGCAGGACTTTTGGCAGGACATTCTGAAGCCGGTCTTTTACACCTCTGCTCTCTTAAAGTATAGATAATAGAATAGCCTAGCTCCGTATCTCACGGTTCCAGCAGCTTGACAAACTAGCTGCAGCCAAATTAGCAATGTTCAAAAGACTGTCTTTTCCTGCCACCTTTAGGAATGGACCTAGGCTACTATAATTTGTGTTTATTTGATTTTATTTTGTATTTATCCTTTATTAAACCAGAGTAGTCACATTGAGACAGAAGTCTCTTTTTCAAGTGAGCCCTAACCAAAAAAGGCAGCACCTATGCACAATGAACAAATTTCAATCGTTCAATCGTATACTTGTCATCAAATCAAGAAGGATAAATGGATATTTTATGATCTGACCTGAAGTGTCTATGATTCAACTGTATTCTGTAATCTGAGATGGAAATTTCTACATGCTAACATTTTCACATCTGTTCTCGTAACGCCTCTGGCTCTGCTTAACTGCAGGATTGGTTGTTAACAACTAACATTTCGTGTGAGTGCATGCACATGACTGAAACTGGTAGGAAGGTCACAGTCAGTATTCATAAAGCAATAAGGTTAAAAGTTACATACTCAAAGTGAAAACTGTCTAGCTTATCTATACATTAAAGTGGAACTATGCAACTTTTTTGGCTTAAATTACCTTAACTGATCAGCTTCGGAGTCATTGGAATGGTTATTTGACTTATTTCGGGTTGAATGACGGCTGTCTCGCGTCCCCCTAGCGCCTCTGATCGGAAAAACCGCACATGCAAGTTTTGTGCCACCGGGCCGGTGGCACTGACAAACAAAAAGTCTCCAACCTCGCGATCAAAAGGCAGACTGACCGATTGAGTAGTATTGGAAAATATACACGCTAAAGCTGTAGGGGAAGCTCTGCAGAGAAATTTGCAAACGTAAAACGAGCAAAAACGAAAAGCGAAAGCGAAACCGGTGAAGAAATCGACAATCCTGCATAGTTACCTTTAATATAGCAGAGGTGTAAAAGTGCGGCTTCAGAATGTCCTGCCAAAAATCTCCGGTCTCCTTCGGACGTTTGGTTCTAGAGTGCTAATAGCTAAGTGCTATCTGCTACAGGATTCGGAAGTGGACTTTTTCCATGACACTTGTTTTGTGGAAAAAAAGGTTTTATTCGTGATTTAACGGAAAAGTACTACACTACCTAAAATACGAACATGTAAAAGCCGGTAAAAGCAGAGCCTTTGATTGGTAGCGATCGCTGTGGCCATGGAAAGGTTTATGCCACTGTTACCGCACCTGTCATCTCGTTACTCGCTGGAATCAAGATGGATACCAAGGCTGTCAAAACTGATGTGTGGCCATCCGATAAAAACTGTTTTTTTTTTTATTTACTAAATGGAAATGGTAAGAAGTTCTTAGAAGGAATCTTCTTGTGTGAGATTCAAATCTTAGCATGTTAAACTATTGTTAGGCTGCAATGCAAATGTTCGTAATGTGTAAGTTTGAGGATGAGAAGATCCATCACAACCTGCATTGTGTTGAACCCGCAAGGTTCAGCCCTGCACACGCCCGGACTCGAACCCGCGAAACAGCAGCCACTCAGATCGGGAGTCAAGCACGCTGTCATTCGAGCTAAAAGCCCAGGCTACTAGCTTTCATGCCAGCAGCACTCAGGCATCAGGAGTGAGGTTTACCAACGTTCCACCCGCACAGCTAAGCTAGCTGGCATCCGTTACATTTAGCTCAGTTAGCTCATTTTAAACAACTTTCCAGCAGTTCTAAAGATCAGGTGATCCAAAGCTGTGATCATGCTTAACATGCATTATGTGCTTAAGGAAGTTGGACAAAAAATCCCAAGGGTGTGAGGCTGGCCAATATGACAACTGAACACAAACGCTCATCTGATACAAAGGGACACCATTGCAATCTCTCGATACACACAAATCATGACAAAGCATTGTATGTGAGAAAGATCTTCACCTCAAACTCTTTCATGGTCCCAGCCCATGTGCAGTCTTCATTTGGGCACTTTGCTGGAAGACCCTCAATCTCTCGGCGCGCCGCATTGTCTGGAAACGCCTGCAAACAAAGGAATGGTGTTATTATCTTTAAGGTATGATTACAGTAAATAAAACATATCTGTGTTCTGAGTCTAAGAAACTGTACAGCAGAAAATCCCCCACCCCCACATAGGATTTTGTGCTGAGGGGTAGAGAAATCTCATTATCGGAGACATCTACCATCTACAGCAAGATGTTTTTGCGGTCACGGCTAAAATAAAAACTTACTTCTTTTCCATTCAGCATGGACTGAGACTCTTCAAATATACCCTCCACACGACATGCTTCACAGGGTTTAGGGCCGGAGCTGCATAAAAACATATAGTCATGTCTGGTGTCTGTGTTTTAAAGCCTTCCAGTTAGGAGCAGCAAAGATGGACAACCAAATTAATGCAAACTACATTTCTCTTGGCCAGATATATTATGCTTGAACTAGTCAACTAACAATTTTTAGGTGTGATTTAATGGAAAAATAAGCTTTGTAAAAAAAACTAATGATAATATGGCCCATTAATTTGAAGACATCAGTTTGCAAATGAACACATGCCACAAAAGCCCAAACGACAAAAAACAGCCAAAAATAATTCCACAATTTTGCAACACAGAAGGAAAAGTACTACAATTTGCAGTACAGAAATTCCAAGAGTTGAAATAGTTGTAATGAGGAAGCTTCACTGAAATATAGAGGAAATGTGTCAACATGACAACAAACACCGCATTTACAACCCCACAAAAATAGAATGACGTTCAGTGGTATGGTACACCTGCGTGCTAGAATGGTGCATACCTCTGCCAAGCTGTTTGGATCTTTAAAAGGTACACTATGCAAGATTTTCATCTTTACAAAGCCAATTTGATGGTAATGAACTTGCAATAGGCGAATCATTCACCAGCATAGCTATACCGCATCGATGTAACAAATCACTACTGAGAAAACCAGCCATGCAACTTCAGGAACGGCTGCCCGAAAAAATCGTGAAACACTACCTTGTCAGTATATAGCTCTGTGTTTTTGCCTGTAGTTAATCCTTCGCCTCCACAACAAAAGCATTTTCATTGTGTACAGGGGGGATAAGTCACGAGAAGTTTGCTATTTACAACAGCAGAGTAAAATATAAATATATTACGACTCTAGAGGGAGCTCTACAGTCACCAAAAATACCTAAACCTGCATAGTGTACCTTTAACAGATCCTCCACCAAGGAGGTAATGTTTTCACATCTGTCCATTTTTGGTAGGTTTGTTAGCAAGACTATGCAAAGCCTACAGTCCCAATTCTTAAGAAACTTGGCCCAAAGAAGAACCCTTTACATTTTAGAAAAGTACATTTGTACATGTACTCCAGGAATCGTGTATATGGCAATGTTGGTGAAAGTAAAAGTCTCAGTAAGCCTGCGAGTCTGAATCAGTTCAAAATATAACAGGTTCTTCCTTCACCCATGCTTCAGTGAGCTGTGTGGATGCTGTCGTTTGTCACCATCGAACTGTTATGCATATGTAATAGGCATCATGAGATTAACTCATGGGCTCAGCAATACTCATTATCATTCAACATTTACAGCTGCATTCACAGGGCCAACTCTTTGCTCTTTGATACAAACAGGGCTTAGTCCACATCTGAAGAATGCAGAAATAGTTGTGGTTTTCCTTAGACCACAAGGAAGACAGACCATTCAAGCTTTTATCAGATTAGCAACTATCCAAACGCCAGTGTCACAGACTGCAAAACCACCGGTATATGAGTCATTCTGCAACAGCAAGCTAAGGGTTGTGCAAAAACATTCCTGATACAACGATTTGAAGAAAATAAATAAAGGGTCTACCACTGGGAACCAACACAAGGTGGCACATGGTCATAAGGGATTTTTCTGAGAAGCCTTGTCCCTCAACCAGATCTTATCAGGACAGTTTCTATCTCCCATACCAGTTCTCCTATTCCTAGGAGATCA
The DNA here is from genome assembly GCF_017589495.1 of Alosa alosa. Classification (NCBI taxonomy): domain Eukaryota; kingdom Metazoa; phylum Chordata; class Actinopteri; order Clupeiformes; family Clupeidae; genus Alosa; species Alosa alosa. The sequence continues at coordinate 21,720,215 of NC_063200.1, read as the reverse complement.
GAGACTACAGCATTGGTGAAGGCTATAGTGTGATATGCCATCCCCTGGAACTCACTACTTGGGCACAGTCAGCAGGAAAGTCCGATGGCAGATTGAACAGCCGGTACGGTACCGAAATCTTCCTACCTCACATTTTCACTTGGGCTTCAGCACAACACTTTTTATGAATCTCTGAATGGTTGAGCCAAAAAAAAAAAAAAATTAACCACTATCAGTTTTGACGGATTGAAACGATAATCGTATTCTCATTGAATGCATAATTTGTATTGCATTTTGAACATCTATTATGGCACTTACACATTTGATCCAGCTGGTGGTGCTATATGCAATTTCACATTTTCTGGGGGTGTTTGAAAGGTTCTGTATGCCTTTTAGAAAGCTAGGTCGCTAGTTTTGGAATCCGTAGTACTGCTTTAACACTGGTAGTGCTGCTTTAACACTGATATGATCATTTCTTAGCACCTAAAGTCCTAAAATGCCCTCGACCAAAAGCTACCTGGACCTCGGAAAACATGGCTACAACCAAAAAAACAAAATCGTGAGCTAGAATACGAATATGTGGACACGAAACACCACCTTCTGAAGCTGCCCTGTCTTTTGTCATTCCCAGTAAGTATACAAGTCCAAATGTACTCATCAACTGATCCTTCCAGAAAGACTTAAAAACAATTTTACACAACAATTTCTCTATTTTTTGTATTTCTATGCAACAGAACTTCCTCATACTTTAAATACACCCTGGGTCTTGATAATTGAGCGTGAAGGGCAGGTGAGGGGTTCAACCTTACATTTCACATCTGCCAAGATTTCCATCTCACTTCTGATACAGTGCAGGATTTAAATAATGCACTATATACTTTATTAACAAAGCAAAACAATTATCTAGTGTTTCAAAGCAAGGTCTTTGCTCGGTTATAGGGTAATACCCTTGAACCAGTCCATTGACTGAAGTAAGTTGTATACACAGTTGATAGCTTAATTGTTACAATTAGAAAAATGTTTGCGTGGTTATAGGGTAACTACACTTGAACCAGTCCATTGACTGAAGTAAGTTGCATACAGAGTTAATAGCTTGTTACAATTAGGAAAATTCTTTAAGGATAAAACTAAGAAAAAGTTGATTAGGTCACCCATCTATTTAGCCAAATGGAAATGTAAGTGTGCAACTGTGGCGTAGCACACTCACCAGAGAAATATATCCTGGCGAGTATCCTACTGAGTAGTGCTGCATCAAAGTAAGTGAAAGGGTGGTAGTGAAGTGACTGAGCAACAAATGAAGCCAGCTACATGAACAGGATCAGTGGAGCAACTTCCAGCAAGCCCAGTGATTGTAGGACAACTCAGGTAGTTAGAAGGAAAGGAAAGGGTTGCAGACTGAGGAGTTGGGCAACATCCTTGGGTACCTGGTGAGCTGATTGAAGCAAAATACACAGTAACGATGGCCGCATTGTGCTTGAACTGGCTTTCTTAGGATGTTGTTACAATGCTGGCACTGGTACTTTTTCTCCATGTGTCCAGTGAGAACGGACCGACTGATCCCCGGCAACGAGGACTCCAGCGAGGAGGGCAAAGAACTCCGTGCCATCATCATCCATGCATCCAGTGCTACAGAGGACCCTGCAAATGAAACAGACAAACAGAATGTGTTACTTATGTACTTGTGTGGGGGGGAGGGGGGAGATATTGTAAATATTGAAAATATTGTAAACAATGTAGCCTAATTGGCTAGCTCATCAAAGTCAAGGGGGTAAGCGAACATTCGGAAACCGTCACTTTAACAGCGAGTAACTTTACATCTGAAGCGTTGTAAACCTTTAAAGGGACACCAGGCAACGTAAGTCGGTATATGGTTAAATGACTCATTACAGGGCGAATGAAGACTCTCTCGCCCGCCCCTACTGCCTGTAGGAAGAATATCCCGCTTGCAAGTTCGGTGTATCGTACCTTCAGTCTCACAAAGTCTCAGACATCGCGAAAAGCAGGATCAGTTTACATCCTACATCCCCAGCACAGAGGCAGGCTAACAAAATGCTAGCGATTCTTGCAAACCTGTGTATAATGGCAGAGTCGGCGAAGAAGCAGCGAAAACCCTTGACGGAAGATGCAAAGAAAAGAGCTTCAGACCGAGCGAGGGCTCGCACACGTATCGACACATACAGACGCTAGGGGGAGCTTCGTAGAGAAGAAACATCAGGCTTGCCTGGTTTCCCTCTAATTGAACTATTTCTATTTCCTGAGAAATTCAAGATTGTGTGATTGGCGTCATAACCTTGTACACAGTAAAATTGTAAGAGTTGAATTAACTCTTAGAGTGTTGATTTTAACTCTGCCACAGATAACATTATGGTCCCAGTCCACAGAGTGTCATTTCAACACTGCTCCCAGAGTAACATTTTCAGAGTTACATTAGGTAGGCTTTTGTCTTAAAGTAAAAGTTGCACATAATGTTAGCTCTACAATGAAAGAGCTATGAAGTTATTATTTATTTATTTATGTTTGGACAACATAGTTGCATGGCGATTAATTTTTTTTTCTCAACTGGTTGTAATCTTCACATGTGTGTATCGATTTTTATGTTTTTTCGATTCACGGTGTATCGTTACATCCCTACTAATCTCTTTTAGACAAACAATGCGTCTTTTCTCCCCATGAATATTATGCAATCTCTACATAAAAATGCCTTTGGTATAGGCTACCTGTTGGGTGTTTCACCTACTGTAGTGAATGAGCATCCTACTTCACCTAACCTTTACAAACTGATATAATAATGTAAAAAAAATAAATGAAGTAAGTTGTAGCCTAAATAATAAGTAAATAACAAGTAAGTTATAAAGGTAAATAAAACAATGCATTCAGCATTCATGCTGTATACATTTACACATTATTCCAATTGCAGTTTTTAATATATTTACAGGCGCTGCAGATACATTTACACTTATATTTGTTCATTTGGCAGATGCTTTTATCCAAAGTGACTTACAGCAATAGAATAACATATAAGATAGTGCAGAGGAGACCTAGCTAGGAATTACCACTGTATCTGTCAATACTAGCACTAGAGGATAGGAGTGTCTACATTATAAGTATACTAGTCAAAGTGTGGTAGAAGGAGGAGGAAGTGGTAGAAGGAGGAGGTAGGTGGATGGGGCCAGGGTAGGCTTCTGTGTCAACCAATGCTACTTATATTATGCTTAAGTTTGTGTGCTAATGTTCCAGACAGCATTTTTCAAGGCTGTGGTGAGTGTCAATCGGCAATTTGCACATATTACTGTGAGTGACACTGTATCATCCAAAAGAAAACCCTGCTATTGTAACAAAAAGGTCCAGCAGAGGTTTGTAATAATACAAATGTAGTGAAGTGCTGAAGTCTGAAGTAGAGAAAGCATTATCTTATGGGTAGCTTGCTACATTACTATCCCTCAGGAACAAAGGCTAATTACTTTAGTTTTGCCTAAATTATTACAAATTACAAAACCAATTGAACTTTACATATATTAAGTTACAAAACCAATTGAACTTTACATATATTAAGTTACAAAACCAATTGAACTTTACATATATTAAGTTATTTTGGTGTTTCTCCATCATGGAATACCAGTTGGAGCAAACTTGATTAGCCTCTAAAGAATGATAAATTATAATAGGTAGCCAATAGGCTGTTTATCCCATGTTTCCTGAGGTTCTTTTTAAATGGTTTTTACAGGTTTAGCTTAATACACTATGTGACTTGCAACAATCTGCACTCAATTTACAATCCATTCAGAAGTAATGGACCAAATTGCATTCAAGTTTAAGAAGAGAACAAATATGTGCACACATTGTTTAAGGAGAGCAACATTTCACTCACACAAAGCCTCAGGTCTCAGTATCTACTGCCAGAGATAAAAATGCTATGTTGAACACCCTAGGGTTGATCAGATATATTCTTGAAGGAACACACCAACATTTTGGGAAATTAGCTTATTTACCATCTCCCCGAGTTAGATAAGTTAAGTTAGATAAGATGATAATACATCTCATAACATGTAGTTCTAAATGGGAAAATGTTGGGGAGTTCTTTTTGCAAGTTTGGGTGCTATAGGCTAGTTGAAACTGCCCACCTCAATTAACTAGCCTATCCTAGATATGCGGTGGGTGCTTCAGACTTGCTGTACATACAGAGTTACCAGAGATTGTTAAGGCAGCAAGATACTTCGTTGTAGTTCTTGTCTATGGGCGCGAAATGGGGATCGAATCCTGTCTGCATAAAGAAGCGTGTCGATGACGTATTGATGAGTGTACGTTGCAACCGGCCAACAGCAGCGGCATAAATATCCGGTGCACACCTGATATAAAGTAGATTTTCTCCAGACTGGAATGCTCAAAAATGCTAAAAATGTACCTGAAATGTTCAAAAGGGTTTGAGGATCATGAAAACGTGCCCAAAATTCACATTCTTAACTCTATAGAACCAAGACCTTAGCATATGTGGTAAAATTCTGAGCTACTGTATGCCCATAGACTTCAATGGAGCAGTCGCTGCCTCTGCTCTGCATAAAGGGGAATTGGCTCCTGATGAAATATCTTGCTCTGCCTTAACAATCTTTGGAGTTACTGCACGTACTGACACGAAAATGGTAGGCTATGGATCATAATATCTAACTCTAGGGGAGACAGTGAATAAGCTAATTTCCCAAAATATCGGAGTGTTCCTTTAAGGCTTATTAGATCTGAGTGACAGGGGCTATAGGCTATTATTTAAGGCTCGGTAAGTTTAAATTGAGTTTGTAGCCTAAATCTATGAAGTCCAACATGTTTTCACACGGATCACAATGCTATATCCAAGTGAATATTCAAGTGTTAACTACACTGACTTCCCTGCCATATTTTATAGCCGACAAGCGGCTGTAAAAGACGTGGCAAAAAGTTGCCCAATTCAGAATATGAACGTTGCGTTATAGTAGGCTACCATGTTTGCTGCTGGGCAACTAGGCTATCCAATACAACCAGCACTGTCTGATAGCTGCTCACAAACAAGTAATTTTTAAAAAGGTAAATAATCAGTCACTTCAATTCGTTTTAAGATACAGGGATTAGGATATATCAGAAAATGACTACCAAGCTTAACAGTCAGGTCCTCAAAAATCCAGTTTGTTATTGGTTGCTCTTCTAAGCGTGGACATAGCCAAATTGCGACTGTCCGGCCAGCACTGCATGAATATGTCCTCCTGTACGCTTAAATACGAAGACTTACACTTACCGAATGTTGCACAGACTCCCAAGCTTATATTGCTTGCAAAGTACTTTAACATATGTTGTAGCCCTGGCGCCACTCCCCGTTTCGTAATAGCCCTTTAGGCATGCACTGCTAAGGTTATTAGTAGGTCGTCTACATGCTTTTTTTACGATAAGAGAATAGCCATGGAGAATAGATTATTTTCGCTTTCTATTCAATGGCATATGCTAGGGATTCTCGCTAAACAGAAAGCTTCGTTTAGTGAGTGAGTAAGGGGTGAGGTGAAATAATCGGACTAAAACCAGCTAATGTAGCCTATACTTGAGTACTGTACGTAGGCTGATTCATGCTTCGTCGACTCCACGCAGTGACGCCGTTGCCTCGACGCCGGGTGTCATGTCGAGTTGCCTGCTTTGTTATGTGCTACTGTAGCGCAAACCAATAGCATTTTTGATTAATTTGCCGTTGTTCTGTCAGCTAAAATGCTGCTACCAGTTACCCACTATCCAGTGTTTGATAGTGATGCATGATAGCAGTAAGGAACACATTTCAAAATGTCTTAGCTCAATTTCGATTGACATTAAAATACTGTGCGTTGGTAGCAGAATTACAGTAGTTGTACTTCTAACAGTGGATTATTGTGAGTTTTCTTTTTCACTGCGTTGCGCTTGGTTCAACACACAGGGCGAGTTGACAATCACAGTCCTTGTGGTCTGTCTCATCTCGACGACGATTATTTGGGGGTGCACACACAGGCGACGGCGGAGGGCTTGGAGTGGAGGGAATACGAGACGGAGAGGGCTACGCCGTCGATTCGACTCAAACAAAGCCTGCGCATTGTGCGCATATGCAGCAGTGACACGGAAAAGCCCAGTCCGCAGAGAAGGACGCCGTTCTGCCTGCTCATGTTGTCCATATCAAGGCCCAGTTTGTGGCTAACGCTAGGTCACAACTGCAGATTAGCTGGAATATGTGGAGGTATGATGTGTTATGGAAACAGGCACGAGGGAGCTTTATTATTACTTTTTAGTCTCGCTTGTTTTGGTTGTTGGCACGCCAGACAACTAGCTGTTAGCTAACATCAACAACGATGCTGTATGAGTGTAACCTATTCTCCGGTAACTAAAAGTGTTGGCATCAGTTTATGTTAACTGGGATGTAACTTAGCTTAATGTAAAATGGGTCGGCTAACATTACCTGTTATGCTAACGTACCCAGTCATTTAGAAGATGCCTAGAGGCATTGCAAAGTTGATGTCACGTTGTAACCTTTACCATGATGGTTGTTACCATGAGGCAGTCACGGGAGCAGATGCTTTATTAACAAAGTGTCACGATATGTTTGGGACTTTGGGTTTAGCTTTTAGACTGTACTCTAGTCAGTAAATATACTATGTCATTGATGATGATGTGTACGCTACTCTTGTGACAAAATGTCATGGGTTAAAGCAGTCATGATCACAGAATGACAGGGGTTTTAACAGCGTGCCCGGTTTAGCAGAGAGGGACAGAAACATTTAGCTCTGTAGTGACAATATGAGGTTTGGTATTCGTGTAGATATATTTGAATGAAAAGTAAAATATCTGACTAGCCTAGAAATCTAGACGCACCCTAGCGGCTGCAAATTAATTTGCTCAGCCTGTACGTCTAGTAGCAAACATAGGGATTTCTATTGGCTGACGCCGTGGACGTCATCCAATCACAGCGCTCTATTTTGTTAGACAGTCTTAAGGCGGGCTTAACAGGATGACGACAGTCCTGCAACGGTGAACAACAAGGAAGGTGGCTATGGCGAACAAAGAGCGGTTGTTTGAATCGGCGTTGGCATCAACTTTGGAGGAGTTGGACTTGTGCTTTTCTTTGAAAGTTGAGCAACACAATGCACTTAAGTCATTCCTTTCGAAGAAGGATGTATTTGCCGTTTTGCCGACCGGATACGGTAAAAGTTTGATATATCAACTTGCTCCGCTTTGTTCTGATTGGTCGTAGCGCTGGCCTATTGCATGCCTAGGCAGTTTGAAAGACCATTCTCTGCCCGCCTCTTGGATTAAGCGAGGTGAATGGGTCGATTCCAGACTATACATTTCAAGGATGGCCCGCCAGGCTAATATCTGACCACTCCATAGCATACAATTGCATTATGAATGAGAGCACTAAAAAGTTAATGTGCAGACTCAGTAGGTTTGCTAATACAAACTTGGGGGGTAGGGGGTGTCAAGAACACAGCTTTGTAAACGTCGCAAGAAATTAGGATCAAGTCAAGTCAAATTTATATAGCGCATTTCATACACAGGTAATTCAATGTGCTTTACGTAAACAAAAAAGCAGTGTCATAATAATATTGTAAGTTGACTGGGATCTTGCAACTTTGCTCTTCCTTCAGTGCCCTCCCGACAACACCATGGTACATTTCCTGAAAACCCTTATCACTGTTTATACCCAGGACACATTCCCACTAACCCCATTCAAAAAGCTCTCTTAGCAGTTGGATCTGGGGTTGCAGCTCTTCAGAACCCTTACAGACATGGTAAGAGTAGGCTACACAACAACACAATCACCACTTTTTCCATTGCTATATAGGTCTTACAATAAGTTGATAGCATATATGACGTTAATTTATGTAAATAAAATTGAATATGGATACTCCTGACGGATCTGTTTGAATAATGTTATTAAACATGCGTGTTTGATCATCACCCCAATGTCAGACATTTCTCAGCTAGTGCTTGATACCAGTCTGTTAGCCAGACTTGTTCTTGACACAGCTCTAATAATAGTCAAATTAAAGTATTTTGACCGTGAGCAATTAATACCTGACTTACATATAGTATTTTCTCTGGAAAGTACCCACCTAATTTGCTCACCTCTATTCAAACTCTGTGGTTACCTGAGTTTGTTACACTGAATAATTTAGATTGTTATTATTTGGCTATGAAGATTAAGGGATTCTACCCAATTATTCATGTGAGAACAAAAGTGACTAATGACAGGATAGGCCCTACTGAACAAACACAGCTGTTGACATCTAGGGTTCTTTTTGTGACGTAGGCCTTTCAAACAGCTATCCTTTAGCTTGGATCATTGGTGTTCATTCATCACCTTTTGTGGTGGTGACCAGGTGTTTTACCAGAGGGCTGTGGACATTTGGATTGTTGTTGCTTTGAACGATGTCCATAACTCAAAATTTCAGACATGGTTGCAGTTCTTGGTGAAACCACAGGACACCTGGCCCTTATGAAGTTGCGTGATCGGATGAAGAATGACCCTGAAGGTTACACTATTCTCACGTAGGCCTCTGATTCTGACTGCTGAAAAGTAAACCATTAACAGGGAGACTATATGGGGCATGTAATTGAAGTGTTCTGTTTGCGCTGTGTCTGCTACAATTAGCTTGCACTGTAATCAATGAAACTGCCTACACCAGACGTGAAAGAGGCACGTACGTTCGAAAAAAAGTCTTTGTACGCTACAACTATTTTTATGCTATGCTAACAGAACGCTTCAGTTACACACCCAGTGTAGCCTCCCTATAAGTCTTTACATTTAATTAGGCTAATCAATACAATTTACATTGTATACTAAATTATATATAGTACATGTTAGGCTTGCTGTCATTTTTCCAAGTATATTATTTATTATTATATTCTGTTATGTCTTTACAATGGAATCGTATATGGAAAGGTGAAAACGTCAAAGTAAACTGCTTCTTTCACCACCACTCACTAGGCTAAAAATATAATTACAACTGTCAGTCTACATAAAGAGATATACCTGTGTCCGTTTACATCTTTAAGTGGAAAGACGGCAAGCACTCAAGCATTCTAGCTCTGACAAGAACTGACATTTGACTTTATAGAAGTAGCACTTACTACACTAAATTGTCTACCTTGGTTGTTTCCCTTGTTGGAAGTCGCTTTGGTTAAAAAGTGTCAGCCAAATGTAATGTAATGATTATACAGCCAGTGTCACTGCAATAAAAAGTAACATGCAAACGATACTGAGAGCTTCGGCCTCCCATTCAATGCGACTGTAGTTTGGATTTTTTTATGTGTAGTTGATATCTCCAACTCTAGTCGATTTTAATTTCCATTCTGATAAATTATTTTTCAGAGAGCGGCCACGTATCCGCCTATCTACTCTAGACTTGGCCCATATGGCTACCCTTCCAGATGGCTCATTTGGGAGGGAATACCTCCGTTTCCTAGAGGAAAATGTAAGTGGGTCGGGCAGAATATGAAGGTCCTAAGTAAGACATATACCGTGTAAAAATAATACAACTGCCAACTAAGGCCTCACACTTTTAACTTACCTTGTATTAAATTGTTGATAATACTACAGAGAAAGATTACCCTGGAAATCCAGAGTTCTCGTAAGAGCACAATTTGAATTTGCTCAGCGAGTCACTCAGTAAACATTGGTCGTAGTGTTATCCAATTGTGTGCAGTGATATTTTCAAATGCTTGGTGCCACCCCTCGAGTTGGGCCATTTTCATTACTCATAGCCAGACCCTAAGTCTTTCTAGATGTGAGTTTGGATTTTCAGGCTAGAGAAAGATAAGAAAGTATATTTATTAGTAAGTTAAACTTAGGACTTACATTGCACCCATGTCTCAAAACTATTTATTGGAATACCTGTATAAGCCCATTGCTCTCTATTTATTTCAGAGAGTAACACCAGACTCCCGAGCGGATGTGAAGTTTGTGGATAATGAGGAGTTGGCATATGTCATGCAGCGATACCGAGAAGTTCATGACCTTCTGCACACTTTACTAGGAATGCCCACCAACATGCTGGGTGAGATTGTATTATGATTAATCAAAAAAGACAAATTATATCAGATTAACATACAGTCACGTGACAAAGTTAGCACACCCATGCTAAAGTTGACTAAAAAGAGGAATAAAAAAATCATCTTTTGGGAATTGATCGTAATGCCTTAATTAAAAAAATGAGTAAAACTCTAACCTTTAAGGACACCAATGTTCTTTGTGAATGAATAATGTATTGGAAATAAATAAATGTTTTTCCTTAAAATACAGGGGGCATAAGTAAGCACACCCCTATGTTAAATTCCCATAGAGACAGGCAGATTTTTATTTTTAAAGGCCATTTATTTCATGGATCCAGGATACTATGCATGTTCCCTTGGCCTTTGGAATTAAAATAGCCCCACATCATCACATACCCTTCACCATACCTAGAGATTGGCATGGTTTTATTTCAGTTAGCCTAATAGCTGGTTTTGCATTAAGAGATGATCTTATGGAAAGTACCCCATGAAAATTGATGTCCTTAAAGGTTGGATTTTTACTCATTTTTTTAATTAAGGCATTAAGATCAATTTCCAAAAGATTTTTTTATTCCTCTTTTTAGTCACTGTAGCATGGGTGTGCTAACTTTGTCACGTGACTGTCTTAATGTAACCAGTGCATTTTCTGTAATGTAGCTGGGGTGGCAACAATCTAGTGTCAAAATGACAGTTTATTGTATGACTGTAAAGTAAATTCCCCCAACATATTAAGATGCCTGGTATCTTTGTGTGACCATAGATACATAACACATCTATTTGTGGCTGTCTGTCCTAACATGACTTAATTTCCTCAAGCTACTCTTCACATAGCAATGTAACAAAAACACATGTCAAACATTTACAGCACCTGCCCATATGTGTTTTTTCCTTTATGTGATGGATAGTGAACCATTTACATAGATTTTACCTGAATGAAGAATCTTTCATTTTCAATGATTAATTTTTACTTTCTTACTTTTGTGTAGTATACCTCTAAGTGTAGTTCTGTTACACCTAGATGTTATCTGGTTCTGCATAATAAAATTGAGTGCCATAGACCTTTCTAAATAAACATCAGTTATGATGTATGGGGAGGTGGGTAAATAGTGGGTATTTTTGTTGACCATCTGGCATCTGTCTCACAGGTGAGGTAGCGGTGAAGTGGTTTGAGGCGGCACAAACAGGCCTACCCATGTGCATTATGGGAGCAGCCCTAGGACCGCTGCGTCTGTCCTCAAGGTGCCTATCCCTTTACTTAAGCTTTTGGTTTTGTTTTATGTGGTCTGTGTGATACATTATACAGTTTATTTGATATATTACTCAGTACATTCTTTAAATAGTCAAAGCATGAGTATGGTTTTACTCATAGTTTTGGTATACACAAAGCATAAGTGTACTATTGCTCATAGCCTCATCTAAATCCCTTGTCTCGATGTTGATACTCCCCAGTGTCAGTTAAAATGAAATTCTAAAACGGATAGTTCCAGTCCTTGATTATGATTGGTTGAATCGTGTGCGATGCCATTGTAAAATCCAGCACAAACATACACCCTGACCAGGTTTCGTTCTATATTACTGCGCTACCATAACTTGATACAAAAGTTGAAGTTGCTGCGCCTCAACGTTGCTTGGCAACCTTTTAGATGGAGGAAATATATTTCTTGGTGGAAGAATGATTATCTATGAATAAATCGTTACATTTCTTGTTGCTGTCCCATTATTTTATGAAATCTTGTCAGATATAAGTAGTAACCGTTTTAGAAAAGCAATAAGCTACTCGAGTCCGTAGGTTACATTGGTTTTAGAACAGCTAAGGTGGGAGCATCGTGCCTAACAAAGTCTTTAATTAATTAACACAAAGCTAAATAGAAAAGCCAGACAAGGAACTGTATTGGGAGTTTTTCTTTTCAAATGCTGTAACCTGAAAACTTCCTTGCATTGTGAAACACATAGTGTATTGACTATTGTGTGTGTTCCCAATGCGGTTTTTGTTACATGACTCATATAATGTTCAGTTATCACTTTACACTTCACACACAGTCCGACTAAAAGACGTGCTGCTTTGTTTAATCACCATTTTTGGTCATACGGTCAGCGTCGCATGCTACTGCAGAGCAGGATACCTTTTATACACACTTCTCTGTGTGTGTGGGTGTGTGTGATGGATGCTACATATGTTAACTAGAGCTTCAAATAGAACTCCTCAGAAATGACCACAGACCATGTGTTATTTTATTTCAATAACACCAGATGTAGCTTATAGCTTATTCGCATGACTATGTTTTTTATAGGCCCTGACAGCTTCTCTCTTCCCCCTTTTTACTTCTTTCCATCTGCTTATGTCTGACTTCTTATTTTCATACTATCCCGGTTTTCCCACCTTTGTTTTAGTCCCTCCCTCCACCTTTGTTTATTTTCCTTCCTCCCTATATCCCTCCTTCCCATTTCATTCTCTTCTTTTTGTATCCTGCTCCCCTTCATTTCCTCATCACCCCCCTCTTTACCTTTCATCTCTCTCTCCCTTCATCTCATCCATTCTCTCTCTCTCTCTCTCTCCTCTCTCTGTGTCTTTCTTTCTATTCTTCCTTCTTTCTCTCTCCGTGTCTCTGTACCAGTCGTTTGCAGACGTTAGCTACATCTCTGGGCCCGTGGGCGCTACGTAGCGGTCGGAGGGCGCGATGCGTCCTCAGCATCTTCTATGAGCGCCGATGGGACCAGAGCCTAGAGGACCTCCGAAAAGAACTGGACATTGAGCCACCGCCCCTCATCATCTCAGCAACAAATAAGAAACCTGCAGCAAACTCTGAGCCAGCTTCATGAGCAAGAGCCTTATATGACATGTTTATATGTTGTATGACTGGTGATTATGACTAATGCACTGTATGATGTTTGAAGACTGATGTAAATAGTATGTATCAGTGTGATATGTACTGTATGAGTGATGAAGTTAGGTTCATTTTCATTGGTTTGAAATAACGGGCCAAAGAATATGGCAGTACAGTAGTAGAATGAATGCTCATCAATGATGTTGAAAGATGCTTCAAATGGGGAAAGAAGTAGATTCATGTGCTGGGAATTTCTTTCATTTGATTTTCATCCTGTGTCAACATCCTTTGTATGATTTGTGGGAGAGACAATTCCAGATAATTCCAGCTGAGTCACTGTGTGAATAGAGACAGTGGGCTGACTCCCACTCGCCACATATCCTGAAATGCTGTCTCATTGTCACAAGTCTCCAGAATGAACCATGTCCTTGTGACAAGTCACACACTTGTGTTGTGCATGAGGTTGTTGTTGTTTTGAGATGCTGAGTCACAAGCTTGGCCCTCTGGATATCTGAAGAATATCTGAATAAAGAGCCTTATTTAAAAAGAATCTGAGTAATTCCTTCGTTCACATTTATAAATGTATATATTTCAATGAGGTATTGTGTTCCTTGGACTGACATTTGCAATGATGAATGGGGGAATTCTTCACCCGTATTCATCAATGCAACAAAAACTTTGTTAGATTAGATTCGATTAGGCCACATGTGAGTCGTGTCGTATGGTAGAATATTCTGTCTGGCTACAGTGGGTATTTCCCACTAATGTTTAATCGTTAATGGAATGCTTTCTGGAAAAGTCTAATTTTGCTTTTGATTTAATGGAATTCTAGTTATGATTGACTTCCTTACTGAGAACCCTTTAGGAAGCAAAGAGCAGTAAAGATAAGGAATGTGGATGTGGGATGGAACAAGGAAATATGAAGAATGTTTCCCTTCAAGGAACTATTGATTGTTTTCAGATGACTTGGTTTTATTTCAGTTAGGTATGGTTGAAGGGTATGTGATGATGTGGGGCTATATTAATTAAAAGGCCAAAGGAACTTTATCAGGATGTATATCCTGGATCCATGAAATATGGTAACTGGCCTTTAAAAATCTGTCTGCCTCTATGGTAATTTAACATAGGGGTTCCTATACTTATGCACCCTGTATTTTAATGAAGAACATTTATTTATTTATGATACATTATTCATTCTCAAAGAAAATTGGGGTCCTTAAAGGTTGGATTTCCCTCATTTCTTTAAATAAAGCATTAAGATCAATTTCCAAAATATGATTTTTTATTCCTCTTTTTAGTCAACTTTAGCATGGGTGCATGCCTAAACTTATGCACACCACTGTATTATTATGTTTGTATTTAGCTTTTACGGTAGAGCTACAACATTAGGTTAACAATATTAATAGCAAAAATGGATGAACTGCTTTATTCTGGTTATTCTTTTGAAACACTATTCCAACATTGTTGCTGCAGTAGCCTCGGCTATGACAGCACTGGAAACATCAGCAGGCGTAGCCTACCCACTTCATTCTACTTTTCGTTCGGCTAAACACCCTTGTGTGTACTCAGGTGTGCCCACATCTGATTTCACATCAAAAATGCACTCAGGAAATCATGGTGGGATGGTGGTAGACATCACACATTAACATAGTAGCCTATAATGTGAAACATGTCCCAGCATGTCAAAAGAAAGCTGTAGCTGATATGCATGCCTGTGTGCTTACAGTGTACAATAAACACTATTCAGCACATCAGTCTTGCCAAGGGTGAAGCATTGGATGTGTTTGTGTGTGTGCACTTCACTAAAAGAGCTGACAGCGAAGACACAAAAGAACAGTGTTGTTCATGGTGGGTCAAGAGTTCAATACTGTAGGCAGACTGCTAGAGTCCACGTCCATCTGTTTAGTGGGGCAAAGATCCTTCCCTCAGTCTTTAAGCTTCATCTGGTAGTGATGGGGACGAGACCGCCTATGCTGAGTCAGAGTTAAGACCGTTTCTTTGAAGGGTTGAGACCGAGTCCGTTGGTTTTCAAATACAGTCGAGTCCAAGCCAAGACCGTGTCTTTGAGGAAGCAAGTCCGAGTCGAGACCGAGAACATAAAAACATGTTAGTTTTCATATTCATGATTTAACCCCAGTTAATAAATAGTTACAGTAGGCCTACAGAGGGCAGTATCTTTGCTTTGCACCATGGGATGTCATTTTCAAATAATGCCCGTCAATATTGCATTTTATTATTATTGTTGTTATGTGTTGTATAAAAAAATGCGTTGGTATATAAAAAAAATAAAAAATGCGTTGGTCTCGAAGACTCGGTCGTACAAGTCCTTCTCCCACTGTGATCCGAGACCGAGTTTTTGAAGGAACAAGTCAGAGTCAGAAAAAGCAGAAATCGGTCTTGAGACCGGACTCAAGTACTACATCACGATCTGGTCCTTAAGTGGCTTCTTCACCACTCAAGACGCATATCATGGTCATGACTCATCCGTGAGATTTGAAGTGGGTTAGTATTGGCTTAGTGGCTTTCTCTTACAGTGAAATGAAATTTGCTAATTTACCCAGTGGGGAAAACCACTTAAGCAGTAGGGATGACCCCGATTATCATCTCAGTTGTTGTTTTCAAGAAATGATGTCCTTCATAAAAGCAAAATCTTACTGTAGTTTCCAGGCCCGTCAATCTTGTTTCTCTTTCTCTGTCTGATATTCAATCATAATACACCACGTTTATTTCAAACAATTCTCTTTCTCTTTTATTAGGATCAATGCAGTGCACTGCCACAAGATGTTCTCTTTTCACTGTAAATATAAGCAGAACAAGTGTTTATATTATTTCCAGTGTCCTGAGTTCCCAGGTTAATTTGCTTCCAGGCAAGTTCCAATTGCCCATATTAGGCAAATAAAGAATTAGGGAGCTTATTTTTCAGGCCAATGTGTTTAGAGCTGGGAAATATAGGACCCTGGGGACATAAGAGCCTGGGAGAGCATGCACTAGGACATAGGACAATTAGGCCCAATGCATATTTCCACACTCATAGATCAACAGAGGGTTTAGGGCTTTTTGAGCTCTTACTGTAAGTTGGTATTTCAGCAGACTTGACCAAAAGGATTTGCCAGCAAGCATTGTGATGTGAAACTTGGGTTCATCCATAGGGGAAGCACAGAACCTTAACAAATTACTCAACAGCATTAAACAGAAATAGTATGAAACGTGTTTTGGGGTAATTAATTTAATGTGTCACACCGTCCCGTTAATAGCATTTTGAGCTATTGAGCAAAAGCTAAATCTAAATGATGAAAAATGGATGTGTCTGAGCACCCTGAGTTATTTAAGCTGTTTGTGAATACTATCAAATAGAGTTTATCCACCTTTCAAAAGAGTTTATTCACCAATTGCCACTTTTAACATTAAAAAATCACACATTCATAATATGTACACTCATCAACACTATAGCAACCAATACCACTGGTATTGTTATAAACATTGAAAAATAACCTCCACCACCATAAAACGTTCTGAATGCATTTTTTGAAAATCCGATACCGCATGGCACAGTCTTACCGTGATCGCAAATTCAGTTTACCCACCTCTTATTTTACCACTACACCCCTGCTCTTAAGGGCGTTTCCAGGAAACTTCTGTAGTCACAGCATGGTGGATTGTAGTCATAATATTCTGTCTATTTTTACTTTATTGAATCACTCTATATGTGCCACTGTGTGCGTAGTGGCCAGGATGGACCTAGTGTGAGGGCCTCCAGAGGCAATGGTTCCATCCCTATGGATTTTAAAAGTCTCACAATATCTTCAGTGTGGCTCCAGCACTATAGGGAGAGTATAGTGTTATTCCTTACCCTATATCTGCTCCTGTATTCCTATTTTTCTCCAACTCCAACCCCTAAACTTTATATTTTGTTGTCCAAGTGAGTAAGGTTCTGTTCCATGCTTGTTTATAAGTTGTGTTAATTATGTGCTAATTTTGCTTTGGGAACAAATATAATTGAGTAAAAATGAACATGGCTCCATTGTCTCAGGTTTTACACAACTTTGTTGAGTAACCGAGGAAATCTGAAGTTGTACATCCCCAGTTTGAAACACAAGACAGAAACAAGAATTCAGACAGACAGATCTTGGCAAATGGGAACAAGTCAAACAAGTGGTGATGGCATTGTGTCTTGAATTTCATGCCATGCATTGTACATTATATACCACAAAAAAACCCATGTAGCCAACTGTATATGTTAGTTATTTTCCGCTCATGCTAGTGAGCGTCCACATTATGTTAGGTATATTATCAACATAACCAAGTAAAGGTCAAAGACCAGTATGACTTTTGTGTTTTGGAAATAAAATTTGCTTTGGAGTACACTGACAATTAGGGCCCTAATTTAAATGCAAAGTGCAAAGTCAAAGTGATTATCTTGAACTAAAGTTAGACTTTAAACTTTGAAGTAATTTAAATTATAGGGCCCTTAGTGTTAAGGACAGGCCCTGTAATATTCCAGTAGGTGACGGACTATCACCCCTTACAAAGTACAATGCAAGGCTTTGTACTTACACTCAATAAAGTGATGATTTCGCTATTTGCTCCACTTATATAAAACCTTGCACCCAGGGGTGTGGCAATTAAGGTGCGGTCTGGTGCATTATCCAAAAATCGCTATCTTATACCCTCTAAAAATCTTTACGCCACTGACCAAGAAAAACCTGGTCCTTCCGTTAGCCACCATGGGACCTATCTTTCGAAAAATTATGAACGGTAGTCAATGGGGAAAGATAAATTATTTTCTGGTCCCGATCGACATATGATGTTTGTCCATTTTTAATGTAAAGACATTTGCAGTTTGTTTCGTAACTATTGAATTACGCTACAACATTGTGAAAGATAATAATTCCAACAACTACAAACCCATTAGTCGCGCTAGTGACGTTAGCTCATTCACAGCCACACTGGATTGTACAAGCATACCAGCAACAGGGCTTCCCTTGCAGATGAAAAGGAACGGGACCAAAAAATAATTGTTATCCCTCCATTAAAGGTGCTCTAAGCGATGCCACGTGTTTTTTAGGCTAAAACATTTTATGTCACTTACTGCAAACATCACCTAACCAACTGCTAGCTGTCTGTGTTCTGAACACACTGTAAAACAAACGCGATCTCTGTGGACAGCCCAGGCTCCAAAAACTCCATAAAAACATAACAAACTGTTCCAGCAAATCACAGACGAGATGTGCGTTAGGAGAGTTTCAATTGCACAGGAGCAGCACGGGAGGGAGGGGGAGGAAGTAGCGAGCTAGCTCTCTGTTTTGTTTGAAAGTCAACAGAAGTGACGTTACCCAGCATTGCTTAGAGCACCTTTAACCCCTGTTCATATTTTTTTGAAAGATAGGTCCCATGGACCGGAAGGGCGTGACTTCGGCTCTCTATAATAATAGATTTAGTGGAATCCCTGTATTCCATACACGGACGTATCGAATGCAAACAGATTCCATCAAATGCACTGCTGACTGTCAAAATACCTATGCGATGTTTGAAGTTGTGCTGCTTGCTGTTAAAGGGAATGACAGATATCACTCTCATTGGTTTAAAGCAACACTAAAGCACTTTTCCTCTGTCGCACGCACGCATGCTATTTGTTTATTTAGCACTGGCTTTGCAAATAACATGTCCACAGACACAGACACAGAGTATGTTGCACGATTTAATGAAAGTATGATGTATTGCGACATCAGATGCAAGTCAAATTTGTAGTTTCTTATGTCTCATTTCATCGAACTACAGATCCGCTACCTGATTACCACCTTATAGCCGATAGAGGGCTGCGATGCGAATGCAGAAGTGCCGTTCACCCTGTTCAGGCTTGTGCAAAATTCCGAATTTTAGAATGGATCTCCATTCAATTCACAAATTGGAATTTGAATTGAATTGGCTCCGCCCCACAGGAAGTTGAATTGGAATTGGAATTGGAATGACAGGAAGTGGAATTAAATTCATGGCAATTCAAAGCAACTCCACAGTCACACAACAGGAAGAATGTGTTGAATCTCACATGCATTCAGTTTTGGGAAAGTTACTTTGCACTATGAAATTGAATAGCTACAGTTCCGAAATAATACACTGTATTCTTACTTAAAATGTTTAGTTAGTATAACACAGTTTTTGTCTTTTGTTGATTATGTTGATTTTGGAGATTACTTGGCTAAAAGGAGTAATTTAATGTTAAGGTGGAAAAGTGAACATTATCATTTAAATCAAGTAAACTATACTTGAATTGCTTAAGTTTTGCTACACTGTAAAGTTAGTTAGTTAGTTAACCTTACTTAACCTGTTAGTTAACCTTAGTTTAAAAAAACATGCAATCCAATTGCCTTGAAATTACAGACTAATCTGGAATAGGAATTCCAAGTTGTGCAAACAAATGCTTACTTTGTGTAGTACACTTACACTAAGGAGAATTCCTATTTAACCTAACTTGGTCATCACAAGTAAAGTATATTGTGTATTAAACACAAGCTGTGCTAACTGATGTTACATTTCCCACAGTGCATTTCCAGAATGCCACCTCCCTGGCCCACATATTTGTAAAGATATCACATATTAATCCTTTCTGAAATTCAATCTTAAATTACAATAAAGTGACAGTGACACTAACGGTTATATATACTGTTGGTGTGTAATTTATGTGGATACATCGCACCATCAAGTAGATGACTATCCAAAACACTAATGCTATGGGTAGAACATCAGCAACATGTTACATTTGTATTTAGAGTACTACCCTCTGAAAGTACTGCACAATAAAGTTGAGACCTCACTATGTACCACTAATATGTGGCACACACCTGGGTTTGTCCAGCAGGTCAGGGAAACCTTAATCTTTGATGTCCACAGTGAGTCAGGACTTGGCCTGATTTCTGCATTTCAGTGTATCCATGATGTTGTGAAGGCTTCGGGGTTGATATTAATATCCTGACCAGAGAGGAGAGTGCCATTTAATGGACAGCCACTAACACCCTTCTAGTAGCAACATAAGTTGCAAGGAGAGCACCCATAAAAATCCTAGTCAAGCTCATTTAGCCTTAGTAACTTAGCAGAGATAGCTTCAGTAACTTAGCAGAGACAGGGTACTTGTTTGTATGGTTTCCAGATACAGATCTGTGTCTGTCTATAACTGTCAGCACTAGTTCTAATCACAGGTTTGGTCTGTTTTGGATAGTCATTGATGGGGTGATGTATCAATATAAATCACATATCAATTACACAACAACACTATATATAGCCTTTAGTGTCGCTGTCACTTTGTTATTGTAACTTAAGATTGAATTTCAGTAAAGATTAATATGTGATCCCTTAAACAATATGTAGGCCGGGTCTGTGGTATTCTGGAAATGCATTTTTGTCATATCAGTTAGCTGAACTGTGACATTAGTTAGCACAACTTCAATACACCTGTTGTGTTTAATAAACATAGAGTATACTTTACTTGTAATTGTAATGACCAAGTTAGTTGAAATAGCAATTATGTGTACTGTAAGTGCACTACACTAAGTGAGCATTTGTTTGCACAACTTGACATTACAGACAAATCTGGAATGGGAATTGCAAGGACAAACAGTTTGCATGCTTTTCAAAACGAACAGGTTAAGTAAGATTATAAACTAATTTTACAGTGTAGTACAAACTTCAGCAATTCAAGTATAGTTTACTTGATTGTTCACTTTTCTACCTCAAAATGAAGTAACACTCATTTTACTCAAGTAATCTCAACAAAAGACAAAACCTGAATTCTACTAACTAGAACATTTTAATAAAACTATTATGTTTTACAGTGTGGAAATATAATTTGTTACTGTTTTAAGTTACAAGTTGTGTGCTTAATGCTATCATATCTGGCATATACTGTGAGGCTTCATTGTTTAACACTACGCTTAAATAATGTATATGAATTTTTTCGAATTTCATTGAATTTCAATTCTACTTCCTTTAATTCAAATTCGAATTGTAATTCTACATCCTGTTTTTGACCTTAATTCAAATTCAATTCAAATTTAAGAATTGAATTGGAATTTAGGAGTCATTCTCAATTCAATTCTGAATTGTGCACAAGCCTGACCCTGTTACGAGTTGCTGAACCACTGAAACGATTTTGGAAACATTATATTAAGGTACAAAAAACTCTTTGGTGTTGCTTTAAAGGATGTTATGCCCAAGACAAGGCGATTTCCTAGGCCGGTATTGACTTGGGACTATGGTGAAGGACATGCAAAGCACTGCTACTTGGGTGCAGAGATTGTCCGTGGTGTGGCAAGTGAGACAAGATACTCATGTGTTGCGTGATATCTCTGCGGCCAAGTAGCAGTGCTTCGCACATAGGGTACACAGAGCCATCTTTGTATGAAAGGAGATAACTCTATCCCACAATTCCATGCAGTAGCTTCATTTTAAAACGCATGTCAGTTCTCCTTATTCACCTGGTGGCCAGAACGAGGCTACAGGGTACACTTACCATCACACCTCAGTCCTGCAGATGGTGGTAATGCACTCCGTTTGGGAAAATGGAAAATCAAGAAAAGGAAAGGTCAAGGAAATGTGTGAATTATTTTATTACATTTGTAGTATTTAATTTCATTATAATGATCAATTCCAAGCAGCCCAACTAAATGAATATGAGCACGGCTGCTGTCTAAGGTCCTGTAGCCTCATAGCCACACCGCCTTTTGGGCTGTATTTTGCACCCTGGCGCATGGCGTAAAACTCGTTTTCCACCCGGCGCAAAGTTTAATTCCTTATTTTGCACGTTTATTTTTTAAACAATGCGCCCAGGGGTGTGGCAATTAACAACTTAGGGAGTGGCCTGGCGCATTGTCTAAAAATCGCTATTGTACACCTGGTCAGAAGTCTATGGCGAGTTGTTTATATGCTATTTTAAGAGCGCATTGTCAACAGTCATATTGGCGGGTGCACAACGCACCGTCCTTCTATCATCCATGAACGCACACCAGCGCACGTCCATGCAAAACATTACAAATTGCACGATTACAATGGGAAACATAATTAGAATAAAGATATTATATATAATACTGTACATCTCATGATGAGTAGTTATTCACCATCATTTGCAAATTGGTAATGACGGTAAAAAGTGATTAGGGGAGAGGCGAGAGACACGTATGGAGCACAGCTGAAGATGCACTGTCACGAGATATAAGCAACTCCTCTGCAGGATAAATGTTTTTTATTCAGTCATTTGAGCAACATTAGGGTAAATGTTGCTTTTTCCAGCCTATGTTTTTGATGGTAACCCATTGTCAGTCAATAGTGAAAGTAACTGCATATAACTGTCTTGTCGTTGACTGACACCATAGTGAAGTTAGTTCACCTATGGCAAGCGGTTTTAACATACCTTATGGCAAACCGCCTACACTGGGTAAACTCAGAGCCCGTTTACGGAGAGCCAGATCACTCCCTATTAACTCCATTGAACCTGCAATCTGCTGCAGTTCCGCTAGGGGCGATCACGAATAAGTGCAAAAACAATGGGGGTCTATGAAGATAGACGGCTAAATGTGTCTCTTTCAGCTTGTTGTCATTGAAAAAAATCGAAGATTGGATTGTGGTTTCTGCAAGATCAATATGGATTATCAAAAGTTGAATGAACGAGTACTTACATCCTTTCGATTTCTTACAGGTTGGGTCGTTGTTGCCCACAACACACTAGCTTTCTGCTAATGAATGACGTCATTGACACATTTGAAAGGCTTTTTAGAACAAATAAGTGACTCAAAAAATATAATACTCAGCGGTGTGTATTTTCTCTGCCCCCTCTTTCGCATGCAACATTCAAATTTCTGGGCAAAAAATTATATCCCGAGAAAAGTGGATTTGAGGGGTACAGCTCCATAGACCTCCATTCATCCTGCACTTATTCGTGAGCGCCCTCATGTGGAACCAGAAAAGGAACTGCAACCAGTTCAGAAACCGGAAGTTTCCCGAGAGTGGCGGTTCTCCCCTTATTAGACATTCTCTGGTAAACTTGAAAGCAGAGCTTACCATTGTGTGTGCATGCATGGCAAGCTGTTTTAACATTTAAATGTATTATTCGTAGGAACAATGAGATATTGATAGTAAATTGAATATAACAGTTCAATTTCATGTTCAAATTTGTCTTATCAATAAAAAAAAAAAACAATTCATGCTTTAGACCATTTTAATTTAAAACATTTTAATAACAAAGTACCAGTTCAGGCACCGTTTCGGAAACCGGCACTGTTTTAAAAGTATCGATTTAGCACCGGTATCGGATAAAACCTAAACGATACCCAACCCTATTTAGCAGACACTTTGAGTACCTGTATTCAGTTCTGTATTTTCTCCTTTAGCCTACTCCCCATTTCTAAAACCTATCGAATAATTATTTTCAGTGTGCCAATGAAATGACCTGATAACCTGCATGCTTCTTTAAGCAATGGAAGGGGCATGCAGAGACATTGAGGTGGGGTCAGTTTAAGGGTGGATATGGCACACAAGGTGATATTTTCTTCATTGCTTAGCCCAAGAGGATGTTGACGAGGACTTGTGGCCAGATCTGAACAGAAGGCAGGATCCATAATCCCCCTACCTCCGCAACACACACACACAAGAAAAAAAAACTTTTTTTTATTTCATTTTTAGAAAGGATTGTTGAGTTTTGATTGCAGTGTTTCATTTTGGCATATATCTCCAAGTGCTATGTCTGGTGTGTAGAATTTTGACATAATGAGCAAAATTCAGCAAAAAGTGTGTTAGCAATAGGTAAAAACACGTCATTTTTTAGAGTGTGCACAAAAGCTGACAAAGAAGTTGTAGTGCAATTAAATGTGTCTTGTCTAGGTGCTGTAGCCTAGGTCTTTTGTGTCATTGAAAGTTGCCTCTTGGGAGGAATGAATTCATTTTGTCTTTTCACAATTTTTCTGATACCAGAAAATGAGCACAGATCACGCATTGATTTGACTACAAGATGTGTTGTTGAAGGCACAATTTGCTTTTGCTGCATGTTTGAAAAGTTTTGACAGTGTTAGAGTCTTTTGCCAGCAAAATTAGACCTGTGTGTGTTAATTGTTTTGAAAATGCACTGTAAAAAAATGAAAAGTCAGGGCTGTCCAATTTATCAAACCGACGTCGCAATTACATGAAGCCGTCTAGTTTTGAATGAAACACATCCTTATTGTGTTCAAATAGTCATTCCAAAGTCATCTAAATATTGTGTTTAAAAAACAATATGATTTTAAGTGGGATCTGACCAAGGTGAAGTATCTGGGAGTGAATATACCTAACAATCTTGAAAATGTATATGCCTGTAACTGGGAAGCTGGAAAATGCGATAAAAAAGGACCTAAGTAGGCGGAAACTGATACCCTTCACATTGTTAGAAAAAAATAAGCATATTCAAAATGAACATCTTGCCACGTTTTTTATTCTTATTCCAGAATCTCCCACTTTTCGTACCACAATTATCATTCAAACAGTGGGACAGCTTATTGAGAAAATTTCAATGGAACGAAAAGAAACCAAGAGTAAAAATGAAAACAAAGAAAAGAAATGGGAGGCCTTACACTGCCAAATTTAACTAATTATTATAATGCTGCACAGATAAAAGCTATCCTAATTATCAACAACAAAAAGTGGAGCCCAAAATGGAAAAATATGGAAGGCGATTTAGTGGGGCAATGTAATATATGGCTTCCAAAGACTTAAAGAAAATTACACAATTTTACAGCAACACACACAATTAAAATATGGAGGAGACTATGTAAAACAGTGAAGACCAAGGATAAAGACTGGGCATGTTTGAGAGAAATACAAAAAGATCCAGAGTTTCTCCCAAACAAGGAGGATAATGCTTTCAGCCTATGGGAAAGTAAAGATCTTCTACGATTCTATCAGATGTATGATGAACAAGGTTTTGAATCTTTTGAAAACATAGAAAGAAGATATCAATTGCCCAAGAGCCACTTTTACAGATACCTGCAAGTAAGAAGTTACGTAAACAAAAATATACAAAAAGCAACTTTAAATGAGATCCACCCCTTTGTAAGGGGAATATTAAGAGTAATTGAAAATGAAAGTATAAAGAATATAACCGGACAAATTTACAGAATATTGCAACAGAATGAAGAAAAGGTAACAAATTATATTAAAGAGAAGTGGGAGGATGAATTAAAAAAACTTATCTTGGATAAGGAATGGGAACAGAGCTTTAAAGGAATTTACACCTGAGGGAAACACCTGAAATCCATGTACTGGCAGGAATTCGCTTGGAAAGTGAACACAAGATATTTTAGGACACCATCAACAATAAAATATAAAGAGTCTACCCCCAGTTGTTGGAGAAATTGTGGAAATAGCGATGGAGACCACACACACATTTTTTATACATGTGACAGATTAAAACCCTATTGGGAAAAGGTAATTGGGTCAATAAAGCAATTTTTGAGAGTAGATGTTCCAATTCAGCAGCATAACATAATACTTGGTAGACTCCCTGACATAAGTTATGAACACATACACCTTTTCTGGGTTCTGAGAATTACTGCACTTAAACAAACAACAAGAAATAGGAAAATGCCTGATCCACCAAAGTTTAAGAAGTGGTTAGACTCTGTTGACGAAATGTATGAGATGGAAAAGGTGACATACAGTATCATTAAAAAGAAAAAACTGTTTGAGAAAAGATGGGAACTCTACCAGCTGGATGGGAGGACTGGTGAGTAGGGATGGGGGTTAGGGGGTGGTTGGGTGGGTGGGTGTGCTTATAGTGTAATAGAAGTAACAAAGCCAAATGTTGAAAATGTATGTTTCCTCTTGGTTTTTTTTTTTCGTATTTATTTTGACTTTATTTCTAAACTAATGGTCTTGAATGAGAAGGTACTAACCTAATGGACAATTATTATTATTAGTAGTAGTAGTATTATTATTACCATTATTATTATTATTTATTTTAGTTTTTTTATTTAAGTATTTCAAGTTTATCATTTACTCACAGGGTGGGGAAAGGAGAAGGACAGAAGGAGAAAAAGGGGTAAAAAATGTGTGTGATGATGACTGCAGACAGTAATTGTTAAATGTAACTACCATGCTTAACACAATAAAGTATAAAAAACAAATAGTCATTCCAATTGAGTGATCCACTTTTTCTATTTGAATCGAGTAAGGTAAGTGTATACTGGGGAAAAAAGGAAAATGTGGTTTGTCACATTTAATAAACCACAAAACATGAAATTAAACAAACTCATGTTTTTCTTTCGAACACAATGTTATTACGTTGAACTGCCATATTTTGCAACAGCAATACATTTATGCAACAGAATCATGTCAGATCAATGTGAAGTACCTAAGTACTGAACCGTAAGGCAAATTACACATGGGATGCCTTGGTGTCACCATTTCATTCTGTTCCCATGAGCACACTGAGATAATCATGCAGCTAACAGTGTTGCCAAAAGTTTTTACATGGGTTATGCTTACAGTAGAGACCTGTAGAATTTGGAGCCGAGTTGTATATTAGTTCCCACTAATGCATTAGGTATTGAGCATGCACAAAGTGAGATATGTTTTCAATCTTAATGAATGCTTTTGAATACTGTGGCACAACATATTCTGCATGTTTCATTCATCTTCGTCTTAAATATCAAATGTATCTTCTTTTAACATTGATGTTTCAATGCTAAGTACACCTGGATGCCTACTCTCAGTATACATGCCACCTGTATAACACAATCACGTTGAAATTATATTTATGGCCTATTTCATGTAAGCCTAATCAATTTCATTGAAATAACTTGATCAAATTGGGTTATCACAACATGAATCAATTTTGTAAACCGAAAGAGAAATGCTGGACTAATTCTAGACATTTCATTCATGTGCAACCGATGTACATGATAAAATAAAATAAATCCAGTGATTTCTTTTTTTCAGTGTGTGATGTCAGAGTTGACACATGCATTAGGCTAAAGCAATTGTGAAAAAACTGTAATGCTTGTGTTAACTCTGAGAAAACTATAACTATTGACCTGTTAATTACAGGTTTTCTCTTAAAGAATTGAATTTTAATTATTCAGTGTAATTTACAGTTTTTCTCAATCACTTTGGTGCATTTCTCAGATCAGAATTCTCATAACTTCTTGTTCAAACTCCATATCATCATCTCACTTGTGCACATTATAAACGCAATGTCTCATTGCTTCAAACAAACAGCAAATGTTTTAGTACGTCCATGCAACTGATTGTGTACAAATGTCTTTTGTCTGTTTTTTACATTTTCAAATGCTAATTTGTCGGTCAAAATGCACTAAATTGGTTCCATGCTGGAAAGTCCTAACCTGACTCTTCATTGCTTGATTCATTACACATAAAAGCGTTGAACTAGCTGTCATAGTAGTCATAGTGTGTCTAGATACATATGTGCCCTGATGTGAGCTGTGCTTGAAACATGAACTGACTATTTCTCATGCCTTCAGTACTGCTGCCATCTACTGGTTATCTCTTGTGCCAATATAAATAAAACAAAAGCATTGTTACAGCATTGTTACAGCATTGTGCAAAGGAAAGATTACCAGTGAACAGCAAAATAACCCTTGGTCAGAGTTGTGCACTAAGCCAGATTTACTGTATATAAACATCCTGGCATTCCTGTCTGTCACGTCACATATGCTAGACAGACTAGTTCAACACTTTTGCATAATGACTCACTCAAGCGATAAAATGAGGCCTATTTGTTTTATGGGGTAGGAATATTCAGCATGGGATCAGTATAGTGCATTTCCACCAACATGACATTAGCAATTGAAAATGTAACAGAGGACATTTGTACACAATCAAGTGCATGGGCGTGTAAGCATTTTCTGTTTGTTTGAAAAAGTGAGAGTTGTGTTTATGATATGTACAAGTGAGATGATGATATGGAGCTTGAACAAGCAGTTTTGAGAATTTCAATTCTGATCTGAGAAATGCACCAGTCTAGATTTTTTGACATTAATCATTCCAATGGTGTATTGCCAAAGTCCCTCCACTCAGCGGCCATATTGCAACACTTTTTGGGCACTTATCAGGCATCTATTTCTGAATAGTAGTGGATGAGATCTGATAGGGATTGGGCCAGACCATTTAAGGCAGTGGTTCTCAACCTTTTTTGAGCAAACGCCCCCCTGACCTTACTTTGATCCTCTGGCCTGTGACCTGACAGGACATGAATGTCAGGAGCTATATAAAGATTTACCTATGCAGTACCTTACAGTGGTGCACAGCTCTGGCCAAGGGTTTTTTCCTGTTTTACTGTAAATTTGACATTTTTCCTTTTGCACAATGCTGAAAAAGCTTTTGTTTTCTTTATACTACAACAATGTGTCAACAAATTGTATGAACAGTAGAAACATAGAAACAACTTAGAAACATAGCCAGTCTCTTGCAATCAATCCCCCACACACACAATATTGTAGAACTTCGGAATTTTGAAATAGGTAATCCACACAGGAAATAGTGCTGCCTGTGCATTTTTCAAAATGTTCAGTGTTTTCTACAGAATAGCATTGGACAAAGGAGTCATGAGGATTATTTTTTTAATTATGATGGATTACCCCACACACACACACCCTTCCAAATACTATAAAGTATCTATCTATCTATCTATCTATCTATCTATCTATCTATCTATCTCATTATCTATATCTATCTATATCTATATCATTCGTGTTTTGGATTTTATTCTATTAACCTTTCACTTTAGTTGCTATGATGACATCAGTAATGCCAGGTGACAGTGTTGTGCAATTTTGCCAAAAAAAAAACTGGAATGACTAGGGATAATATCTCCGTTAAAAGAAATATCTCTGGTTAATCACCCAAAAAATGTACGCCACTTTTTTGGTCCAAAGTGAAAACAAGGCATACAAGGAATTATGTTGCATGAATGATCCATTTATTAATACAAAAGACGATCAGTTTGCTGGCCATGATCACATCACAAAGAACGATTCATTCCAAGGATGAATAAATCAGTTACATTCAATTTACAAATAAATGGCAAATTACAAGAGAGGAGGTTTAGAACAACAGGCATACAGACCGCAAAGAAATGCAGGATGTAAATCATAACTTGTCGAGCAGGTCATTGTGTGATTCAGTGGGATTGCTGTGAATACTAAAAGTTCACACATGTCCTCATGGTGCAGCTGGCTTTTTCACCTGGACATCTATGTGTTCATTGGGTTTAATCATACTCAAAATGAATGTAGCCTTGGAACAATTCAAGCCTTGGCTTGGGTCAGTCAGAGTCCGAGCATTGGGTCAGTTTTCAGTGGTATAGAGCTGGTGCTCTGTCTGTGCCTTCCTTGGTTTTCTGTTCAGCATTTCCCCTTTTTTTCTTGCATACATCACTTGAATTGGTTCTGGCCAACACTGTCGTCAATTTTACTTCCAATCGCCGCTCCAGCAACAGCCGCCACTGGGCCCCCAACCACAAACCCATCAACAGCCCCTGTTACAGCAAGAGCGCTGCTGCTGCTCTCCAGGGCTTTCATACCCCCTTCCTCATCTCCCCATGCAACTTGAATGATTCCTTACACATGACCCACCACAGGAATTTTATTCCAGAAAGACATTTTGCATCAACCTGGAATATAAAAGATGACAACGAGGTGAACAAAGATGAACTTGGTTATTAGAGAATATTTCACAGCGAATAATTATTACTGTTAATTATATTCTGGTAACTTTCTGAAGGCCTGACAATTCTTTAAAGCTCCTATTTTCAAATTGTTGTCAAAAAGGTAAAGTCTGACAATAAGGTGCTGACCATATAGAAAGTATTCAAAAAATCATACATCAAGATGAGTAAATGACAAGGGAAGACATATAGTGTGTGACTTTGTTTGAACAAAACAAAAATTGGGCAGGATTCCCATGGGCTAAATTTAGTCCTAAAGTAAATTTAAGTGAAGATCTCCACTGAAAAGGGCTTTTAGGTTAAATCATGTTTTATAAACCACTGAAAGAACACTTTAACATCAAGGAAACCTTGAGAGTGGAATAGAGGGAGCATCCTATTAGAAGGGCACACCTGTTGAGAGACCCCACAGTACAATTGCCTGGCTTCTACCACCTAACCAGAAAGCAGGCAAATGCTTAGGTCAGGTAACGGTGGCCAACCTGATGGGGCTACCGAGACAGTGCTATGTTCAAAGTCCCCTCAAGACACAAGACATCCTTTCACTGCAGGTGTGCTGAGATGATATGCTACAATCCATGAAGCAGGTGAGACATTCTGTATAAACTGCCCACAAAACTGAACTTACAGATGTAGGAAAATAAACACAACATCAACAACTCCTCAACCCTTACATCACCTGTCTCACTGCAGTTGACTTACAATCCCTGCAATGCGCTTCAGGACCCTGGCCAATGATGTTGCCAAACATAATCTACTCAGTTTACATATCCTGGAAAACTTGTGGAATATCATTCATACTGAATGTCACCATCATGACATTGCAATGCTTATGCCCCCAGGCTGTTTGTGTGACCAGAATCCAAACTCCAAAAGGGACACAAAGAAGAACAGGAAAATAACAAAAAAAACTGAAACTGAACTGAACTGAAATTGAAAGAGGGGGTGTAAGGGCAAGATAAGTCAAGTAAAGTGTTTATTTTTGCCATTTGCTCAAGTATAATGTACAGGCGCATTGGAATGCTTGTGCGGATCACTCAGTCAATTAGAAAAAAAAAACGCTCATTAATCATTTACTCGTTAAAAAATCCACTAATAAATAACAATAAGATTAATAAATACAAAAATGCACTAGTGCCAACTTGTCCCCATAAGGATTGCACAGAAAGATGAGGTGTGTGTGTGTGTGTGTGTGTGTGTGACTGTGTGTGTGTGTGTGTGTGTGTGTTTGTGTGTGTGCGCATACGGTCTTAATGCTTAATGTGTCAAATCTGAGTCTGAGGCGGACAGGGTTTTTAAACCTGACAGTTTCATTGGCATAAATACTTGCTTTTGAAAACATTTTGAGCAAGATACACACTTTTGCATCAACCAAAACTCTGGTATTGTTTGCACCTCCAAGTGACGTAAGCTTATGTGAAGGAATGGAGAGGTATCAGATTCAAATTTTGACTAGAATTGTGTATGACAATGTCAGGCTAGGAATATTCAGCATGGGACCAGTATAGTGTATTTTCACCAAGTGCATTTGCTGTTTGTTTATAGCAATGACAATTGTGTTTATGATGCATACAAATTGCAGTGTAAACAGAACAGTACAGCACAGGGATAAACAAAAGTACAAGTCTCACAAGTTATTCTTTGAGTCCAACTGTCCAAGTAACTAGTTTCTAGCCCTGAGATATGTTTGAGATATCGCATTTGCAAAACTTGGACCTATGGGTGAGCCTTAAGGAATATATTGCACTCAGGACATTAACTATAGCTTGGATTTGATCAGTAAACATGAAAGATGATAATATCTCCTAAGTTGTCCACCATAAGTGACCTAAACATTATGTTTCAACCAATCATTGAAGTAGATGTATTTGAAATCACTGGTTGGATCACATTATTTAGGCGGTTACAGCTCCAGGGGAAGGCAGGGGATTTTTCTTTTGATTTATAAAGTCCACAGATGGCCCTTGCTGAAACAATTGTAACTTATTATAAGTCCAGCAATTTAGTCAAATCAAAAGTGAAACTGTAAGGTTTTTTTTTGGCACAATGCTCAAAAAGCCGTTGTTTTCTTTATACTGGAGGGTGTGTCTGTGGGGGTGTTTCCTGTATTCCTGCCTATTATAAGCATTGTAATCTTCATTATTGTTGATGATCTTTCAATCCTTCCAAATCCAAGTCTTCAGAGGTAGGCCCTCAAAAAATTGTATAGAGCCTTGTCTGATCTTTTGAACTGAAAAAAAAAAGAGACTAAAACAAACTTTATTGACTTGTTAGTTAGTTGCCGTGGAATGAATGAAATTACTGAATGAAATCAGTAATGCCAGGGTGACACTATATCTGTTTTGCCACAAAATTAAATGACTCTTGAACAGATATTGTCTGTTTAAAAATGTCTCTGAATCACCCAAGCACTTCTTTGGTCCATAGTCCAAAACATTCTATTGAACATTTTCAACTGCTAATGTCATGGTGGTCAAAACACTACACGGCTGCCATGATTAGTCTGATCCCATAAAACAGGCCTTCTTTCATCACTGTCACTGTCATTGCCTGCAAAAGTGTTGAACTGGTTGGCATAATCTGTCAAGGATATGTGGCCTAACAGACATGTCAGGAGTTATAGGAAGATTTACTTATGCAGTAGGTTATTTACAATATTGTGCAATGAGCCCGAGTACTGACGGGAGGGGGCCCATATCGGGAGTGTGAAAGTGGGCCCCGGGGCTGCACCATCGGTAGCTACGCCCCTGCGATTAGCGGCCGTCTTGGGACAGGCGGGCGAGGTTGGTGACTCGAGTCTGTTCGGTGTGTCACATGGTTTCTTGGTGTTTTATGCCCCCAAAGTTGTCTTCAAGGAAAGGCACTAGGGTTAGGCATGGGTTAAGGTTAGGGTTAGGGTTGGGGTTAGGTTTAGGTGCCTTTAAGTCAGTGGTGGCAGCGCTGC
This sequence comes from Alosa alosa, assembly GCF_017589495.1. Classification (NCBI taxonomy): domain Eukaryota; kingdom Metazoa; phylum Chordata; class Actinopteri; order Clupeiformes; family Clupeidae; genus Alosa; species Alosa alosa. The sequence goes on along the minus strand of NC_063200.1, from coordinate 21,687,742 downwards.
CTGGAAGACAACGTTGGGGGCATGAAACACCATTGATCGTATAATGTGCCATCGTCAGTCACGTTCAAGTCAGCGTTCATTTTGGCTGATTTGACATGTCGAATCGGCCAGCGGCAGTCGGACTCAATGACCCACATCATCGCATACCCTTCACCATACCTAGAGAGCTCAATGCAAACCAGCTAATAGGCTAACTGAAATAAAACCGTGCCAATCTGTAGGTATGGTGAAGGGTATGTGATGATGTGGGACTATTTTAATTCCAAAGGCCAAGGGAACTTTGTCAGGATGCATAGTATCCTGGATCCATGAAATAACTGGCCTTTAAAAATAAAAATCTGTCTGCCTCTATGGGAATTTAACATAGGGGTATGTATACTTATGAGCACCTGTATTTTAATGAAGAACATTTATTTATTTACAATATATTATTCATTCACAAAGAAAATTGGTGTCCTTAAAGGTTGGAGTTTTGCTCATGTTTTAAATGAAGGCATTAAGATCAATTTCCAAAAGATGATTTTTTATTCCTCTTTGTAGTCAACTTTAGCATGTGTAGGCTAAGGGCATGTGATTAGACATTCTGACATACTGACGACATCCTGACACTAGCGGCGGTCATATAGGGATTGTCAAAGTTTTTTTTTTTTTTTTTTTCCCCGTCATCTACTTCCTGAATTTTTGGTAAACGATACTCGGGACACCGAACCACCGGGGCACATGAAATTTGGTGGGTATCACCCATAATCACTCATTTGTGATTTGCACCCCCCCGGTAAAAAATGAAAATGCAATATTATTCTGCTTTAATCGCCCCTATCTTCTAGCCTAGAAATCTAGACGCGCCCCTAGCGGCAGCAAATTACATTTGCTGCCAGGGCTAGTCTAGCAACTCTCCGTTGGCTTGTGAGCTCCAGAAATCGAAACTTAATCAGGCATTGAAATCGTATATAGAGTCGTTTGGTGGGCTTAACATAATGATTGATGGCAGAGTTGCAATGGTTTGGCTTGAATTCCCTGCTACTTGAAAACAAATATCCTATTAAGTCCCCTATTAGTGCAGAGGGAATTTGAAAGACAACTGATTATCCCGCCCCTCGGACTGAGCACTGCGAACGGTGAGTGCCCAGACCCTACATTTTAATGTGGGTCTGGCTCGCCAGGCTACCTATCTTCAGTTAAGATGTTCAGAACTGCACCAAATTTTATGTGTATGATTGACCTGGCATTCTCTGGGGGTATGCCAAGTTTCGTAGAATTTCATCCATGGGGGGGGGTCTAAAAACAATTAGGTTATGTGTACATTTAGTGACTGTACACTCATTGGCCTGTAGATGGCGGTGCACACATATACACATGCACACACACACAGGCACCCACATACTATCGGTATTAGGACGTCCGATACATAATTACAAATTCAGTAGAGTTAAAAGAAAGCCAAAATAAATATTCATCATCATCATCATGGCTGCATTTCCAGTATTGGCGATAAGTAGTCGTTTGTCCACTAGATGGCGCATCGTTGCAGTGAGACGTAATTTTGTTGGAAGTTAAAAGTGGGTTGGAAAAACAATGGACGCTTACAAGGACTGTAGTTTACCGCAGAGAACGTCTAATAAGGATAGGACGATGTTCACATGAAATGTAATTCCCATTTCTTCTTGAAGCCGAAATAAATCTGAGGATGTTTATCGGACATGCTTGTTTTTTACTGCAGGTACGTTAATCTTATAATATCAATAAGGACCTAGGTAATGTTAGCGTTGGTTGAGTGATGGAGGCCAATTTGATTGATTGCATTTGTAGAAAACTATAAATGCGGTTATACCAAGCAAATTGATAGCAGCACTGTAATTGTATCTTTCGACTGTCATTTGTTGCACGTGCTACAAAAATCATTCTGTGCAATGGAAGATTTATCAACGTTACACCGGTTTGCCTATACATGCGTGAGACTGAGACGCCTGTTTATTTTGTTACTGCATGACTTTTTGTTTTTGGGAGAAAAAAAAATTTAAACCCTATTTTAGGGGAGCTTTGGGGTCCCTGATTATAGATCAACAATAAAATTTGACCCCCCCACATCAGATATTGGTATGTTGCTTTGAGGCAACACTGTGCGTAAAAGGTAAAGAAATGTCAAGGTTTTCTAGAATAAGTAATATTAGTCAAACAAGGAAACTACACAATGTTATTCATTTTTTTAAACAATTTTAATCAATCCAGTGAACAAATAACACATTACAAACATATTGACTTTTTTGCATTTAGAATAGCCAGAGCGTGGATATCTCAATCGGAAAATTAAACAATATCGGGTGCCTATGGACTAGGCTGGGTGAACCCAGCCTGATCTGCCCGCTATTTATTTTTTGATTTCTTAAAAGATTGAGCTTGGTCTGGTGAAAGCCAGACTAGCCATGGACCTCAGTTACACAATGCAAGGGAACATGAATCAGCCTATATTTGCACGAACAATAACGGACAACAGCTCTTCAACTTTGGCCCGTTAAAATGAGTATGAACAGTCTAGCGACGCATTTCATCAAGGCCCATTTGGACATGTCAGTTATTTGCACCACTGGTTAGATGTAAAACAGCATTTCGTTTCAGACTACTGTTAGGCTACTTAATTTGTGCATTAACAATAACGTTTCAGACGCCTGTTTATTTTGTTACTGCATGACTTTTTGTTTTTGGGAGAAAAAAAATTTAAACCCTATTTTAGGGGAGCTTTGGGGTCCCTGATTATAGATCAACAATAAAATTTGACCCCCCCACATCAGATATTGGTATGTTTCTTTGAGGCAACACTGTGCGTTAAAGGTAAAGAAATGTCAAGGTTTTCTAGAATAAGTAATATTAGTCAAACAAGGAAACTACACAATGTTATTCATTTTTTTAACAATTTTAATCAATCCAGTGAACAAATAACACATTACAAACATATTGACTATTAGAGAACAACTGGCCAACATTAAAAATAGGCATAATAAATCTATTTATGAGGTGACATTTCATCTGGTCCTCTTCACCTGCTCGCACTTCAGTCATACACCCTTTCCTAAACAGAGGAATAAGGAAACATAATTTTAACCACTTACATTGATACAAACAGTTATATTTGCTTTTATACACACATACGTACAGTATATGAACATACAATTGACCCCTGAGCTTTTTAAGTATCTTACGCACCTGATTCAGAGATCTGACTTGTTTATTCTGTGTGGAACTTCAGGAAGCAGTTGCGATTGGTAGTAAAGCATAGATGGACATTGCATTTCCGACACATAGCTTTTGGTGTACCATTACACCCTGGTACCCTGCATCGCCCCTTTTCGTATACACCCTGGTACCCTGCATCGCCCCTTTTCGACTCGTATTGAGGCTGATTTTCTTCTGAACAAAAGAAAAGGAAGTACATATTAGAAACACACAATTCTGCACTCACCCATATGCATGCACAGACACCCACACACAAGCACGCGCACGCACACACACACACGCACGCCCATGCGCACACTCACATACACGCGCACACACGTGCACACACACACACACACACACACTTTTCCAAATGACCCCTGACTGACCCCTGAGCTAAAAAGTGTCCCTTAAACCTGACTCATTGACGAATTCCTCCTGGTCGTCCTCACTGTCACTCTCAAGCTCACTGTCATCACTGTCATTATTATTTATTAAATATTAATAAATTATTAAATATGAATATTTATATTAATAATATTAATATTTATATTGCATAATATAATACATTGGAATTTTAATTAAAAACACATTGATTATGGTCATTTAACCATACATAAACATCTCCAGACTTATACATACCAATGCATTATATGGCCGGAATAAATTTGGACTAACTGCACAGTATTGCCTTGAGGCAACGCAGGAAAAAATACAGTTTTCACATAAAAATAAACACAAAATAGGCATCCAATCGATCAAATAAGCTTCTCTGGATACTCATGCACATCCACATATTTTTTTTGGTGTTATGTTATTCAATTTAAATATGATAAAAGGTGAAAATATTCTTACCAATTTGTGCCTTGTGTCCCATGCGGCTTGACTTCCTGAAAGGACTCTGCTCCTCCCCCAAACAAAAGCTCACACCCACTTCAAATCATCATTTTATTGGACAGAGAGGTGTCTAGTGTTACTACATGAAAAAAATCTGACATATATTTTTAAAGGGCCAGTGTGGGGATTAAAAATGTATTTTATTGCATCAAAGCCACGGTATGCAGTAGAGGGTTAAGTGCGTGCAGGGTGTAAGAGGGGAATCGATGTGCTTTGATTCCAGCTTGGTAGTTGTAGTCTGTGAAATTAAAAAGCACGTGTGTGTAAAGTATCCAAACAATGACACCTTCATTTCATTATGGCTGCTGCTTTAGCAACACACCTTAAGCTACTCTGTAGTGGGTCCCATTTAGAAGTGGCTACTTCATTCGCGCTTTCCTTGACTCATGGAGCTGCGTGAATTTTATTACAACTTTTTGCCACGATATGGCAATTTAAGTCCGCTTGATACTGTAAGGCGTAAGCCATTAGTTTCCAAAGAAGATTTTATTTGTGTCACCAGCATAGCCTATTGACAATTTATGTTGTAAATAGGCCTACCTTATAAGCCTACCTGTAGGGAAGCTAACAGCTTTCTATTAGGATCTAGTTTGTTAGTTACAGTTTTGTCATAACTCCCTGATGCATTTTTGCATTTAGAATAGCCAGAGCGTGGATATCTCAATCGGAAAATTAAACAATATCGGGTGCCTATGGACTAGGTCTGATCTGCCCGCTATTTATTTTTTGATTTCTTAAAAGATTGAGCTTGGTCTGGTGAAAGCCAGACTAGCCATGGACCTCAGTTACACAATGGAAGGGAACATGAATCAGCCTATATTTGCACGAACAATAACGGACAACACCTCTTCAACTTTGGCCCGTTAAAATGTGTATGAACAGTCTAGCGACGCATTTCATCAAGGCCCATTTGGACATGTCAGTTATTTACACCACTGGTTAGATGTAAAACAGCATTTCGTTTCAGACTACTGTTATTTAATTTGTGCATTAACAATAACGTTTCAGACTACTGTTACTTAATTTGTGCATTGACAATAAAGTATTACATGAACTAAAGATGACTAAAATCTTATGTAGAAGAAGAAACATTCACAAAAAATCCATCCATCCAAAAATGACTTTGTTTTTGATAGCTGTTGAAAACGGCATGGAACTGACAGAGATGTTTTTGTTTATAAATAAATAAATAAATAAATAAATAACATTATGCTGAAACCTTTTGCTTTTCCCAAACACAATGTAGTCTACAGGTGTAAGTGACCTTTCATCAATCCAGTTGCAATGGATGAACTGTGATGAACTGCCCTACTTGTGATTGTTTAGAGATTTTAAAGGTTTTATAACAATGCTACATCTTCTTTGGCTATTCTACAATCTATTCACCTTTTCAGCACCAGTAGGCTACTTTCTGTGCAGCCGCACACACACTCAGGCATGCCAAACAAGCATACACAAAAGTTTCCAGAGTGGGGGATGGAGTAAAATATGGAGACAAATTGAAGTGTGATTTATTTTCGCGGAACGGATGTACAGGACTGAGCGGCGGTCATATTTTGTACCGCTATGCGGCACATCTAGTTGTTCTCTCTTTACTGTGATTTAATAAACTTTATAGACTTCAACCATATTTATTTCTTCTGGAATTAACAATGAAATTAGATTAATGTAGAAACTGAATAGTGATATAGTGTGAACACCCATAATGATACCCTTGGTACCATCAAATGGTAGCCTATAGCGATGTGGTCAGAATACACACCGGTATACCACGGTATGCCTTATCGGTGACTGCGTCATGGTCCGCCTGATCACAGAATTTATAGTTTTCCCACCTCTTTTTTTACCAAACACCCCTGAAGGAGACATGCCATAACCTGCAAATAGCAACTGCTGACCTGTTACATCTCATAGCCATAGGTTGAGAGGGAGTGTATTGTGTGTGTGTGAGCAACCTAAAAGTTACTACTTAATTTTTTGGTGTTTATGTCAATTTTGATCCAATTTGACCACTTTGCTATGTTGCAAGAACTGGTCCTGTTGTTCACCCTGGTTGTGATCCTTGAAAGTCCAAGATATCATTTCTGGGTTACAACCTTTTACAACATTCCATGTCTGTAAAACCATTTTGCCCCTTGGATACTCGGTGAGAAAGTACCATTATGAATCATTACAGGTTTCAAGCAGGTTTCAAGTGGAAAACTGCACAGTGCACACCGCAAATGAAGATCTGCGATGAAAGCACCACCAAAGTGCAAGTACCACCACTAATGTGAAAGAAAACTATAACAGTTTTTCTCAGTCGCTTTGGCATTCTTAGATCAGAATTGAAATTCTCAAAACTACCTGTTTAATCTTCACATCATTATGCAAATCAGAAAAGCAGTTTCTCATTTCTTTGAACAAGTTGCAAATGTTTTGGTACATCCATGCAAATGATTATGTACAATTCTCCCTCCAGAGTACACTGTTATATTGACAACATGACTATTTGACTGTCTTATCTGTACACAATGACACAAGGACTTGTCATTCTGATGGCACTGACGTTTATTGACACAAATATTTAATTTTGAGAGAGAATTTTTAACAAGAAAGTGGCTTTTGCAGGTAATTTATTGTGTTTTGCTATTTGTACGAATTGTTTTGAGAAGTGCACTTACTGTTTTGCAAATGTCGAGGATGATTCGAGAAATGTAAGCGACTGAGAAAAACTGTATTATTATTGACCTGTGTTTCTGAACTAATGAGTTTATTATCTAATTAATTCAGAAAACAAGAATATTTTTCTGAATTAATGAGATAACTGAAGTGCAATTAACAAACTTATTTTCTCATAAAGAATTGTTAGAATTTTGATATGGACATGTATTCTTTTGTAATATAACTTTTTCTTAGTCGCTTTGGTGCATTTATTTTATGGGGTAGGACTATTCAGCATGGAACATATAGTGCATTTTGACCAACATGACATTAGCATTTGAAAATGTAAAAAACAGCAGACACTTGTACACAATCAGGACATACTAAAGCCTTTGCTGTTCGTACAAATCAATGAGAATTGTGTTTATGAAGTGCACAAGTGAGATGATGATGGAGTTTGAACAAGCAGTTTTGAGAATTTCAATTTTGAGTTGAGAAATGCGCTGAAGCAACTGAGGAAAACTGTATTTGCAGTGTGCAGTTTTCTGCGTGAAACCTGTACTTACTCATAGTATGCTTTCTCATGCCTTAGTACTGCTGCCATCTACTGGTTTCTCATGGTACTGAGCTGTATTGCATTTCTCAAAACAATTAATGCAAACTGCACCACATAGTGTACCTGCAAAAGCATGCATCTTGCTCAAAATGCTTAGTCTGTGTCTCAAAAGCAAGTATTTATACCAATGGAACTGTCAGTGCAATCAAAATGACACGTCCTTATGCCATTGTTAATGTCGAGATAGTCAAACTGTTTTGTTTTGTTGTCAATATGACACTTTACTCTAAATTTCTGATGAACAATGCACAAGGCAGCACTATTTTCTGTGTAGCATAGCTATTTCAAAACTACATACACATTATTGTATGTGGGTGTTGATTGCAAAAGAGTAGAGATGTTTCAGAGTTTTTACTGTTGACAGACATTGTGACAGTATAAAGAAAACAAAGTATTTTACAACATTGTGCAAATGAAAAATAACCAATATACAGTAAACCACCCCTTGTTCAGAGTTGTGGACCACTGTACAACTTTCTATACATCCTGACGTTCCTATCTGTCAGGTCACATATATGTATATAGACAGACTATGACGACTATGACAGCTAGTTCAACACATTTAGTAATGACTCAAGCGATGAAATAAGGCCTTAAAGTTTTAAGGGGTATGACTATTCAGCAGGGGACCAGTATAGTGCATTTTGACCAACATGACATTAGAAATTGAAAATGTAAAAAACAACAGACGTTTGTACACAATCAAGTGCCTGGATGTACTAAAGCATTTGTTGTTTGTTCAAGGCAATGGGGGGCAGCCGTGGCCTACTGGTTAGCACTTCGGACCTGTAACCGGAGGGTTGCCGGTTCGAACCCCGACCAGTAGGCACGGCTGAAGTGCCCTTGAGCAAGACACCTAACCCCTCACTGCTCCCCGAGCGCCGCTGTTGATGCAGGCAGCTCACTGCGCCGGGATTAGTGTGTGCTTCACCACACTGTGTTCTGTGTGTGTTTCACTAATTCACGGATTGGGATAAATGCAGAGACCAAATTTCCCTCACGGGATCAAAAGAGTATATATACTTATATATATATATATACAATAAAAATTATGTTTATGCACAAGTGAGATGATATGGAGTTTGAATTTCAATTCTGATCTGAGAAATGCACCAAAGCAACTGAGGAAAAATGTAAATAACATTGCATTTGTGCTTCCATACAAATTGTTACCACATAATACATACTTACAGTAGCTCTACACAATCATAACTACAGAGAATATTATAAGCAATACAATCAAAATAAATACTTTTAGGTAATTGATTAATGATGCAAAAAACAACATTAACAAAATATCAATCAGTTTACCAGACACAAACCAAAAAGACCAAATACACCTCTGCACATTGCAGATCACACATAGATTTACTGCACTTAGGATTTGGTGGTGCTTTCCTCACAGATCTTTATTTGCGGTGTGCAGTTTTCCACTTGAAACCTGTAATGACTCATAATGGTACCTTCTCATGCCTTCAAGCACTACTGACATCTGCTGTTGTTATCTTTCATTTTCTTTTTTTTTGTTGTCTCATTGTACTGACACAAAAACTAAAAGTCTTAGTTTCTCAACTAATGCCATTATTAAATAACATGAAATAAATATACAAATTTATATTAAATGTCAAACAATTCTTTAAGAGATTTTTTTTTTAGAAAAACCGGTGAATCATTTTCTCAATGAATGCACTGCACTTTCATACAAATTGTTACTACATAATACATACTTAGTTCTACACAATCATAACTACACAGAATATAATAGGCAGTAGGCTATAATCAAAATAAATACTTTCAGGTGAGGTGATTGATGAATAATGCAAAAACAGCATTAATGAAATATCTACAACACTAATCAATCAATAATCAACATCCCAATCACATTGCATGATATAGCATATCCCAACATGATTATTCAGTAATCTCTGGATAAGAGTAATGGCTTGAAGTAAAAAGAGATAAAAAAAAGAGAAAAACATGAATATTGTCAACATGCTCAACACACCTGTGGCTTTAGGGAAATAGTCTTCAGTGGAGTCATTCACTAGTGACTCTTGCAACTTAATTTATGAGAATCTGGATCTTCATATTTACATTGAAAGAGCTATTGGTCATGATTGATCATTAATCCAGAAATGCTGGGATGAGTCAGCCAGAGAGTATGAGAAGGACTGCCCGACTAAAAAGGCTGTATGTGTGTTCATCTGTGTGTGTGTGTGTGTGTCTGTGTCTGATTAGGGGTGGAGGGTGCATTTACAGATAGGAGAGTTGAGAGGGACAGAGACCAGGTGGAAGAGAGAGATGGGGATGGGATCGGGTTATGTATGTGGTCAGGATGCTGCCACTTGTACCACAGCTCCCCTCCAGTACAAGCTCACGATTATTGCACTGCAGCAGCAAAATAGTTATAAGCAGACCTTACATTCTCTTTTTACCATATAAATTGAGCTACACCTTTGTCCATCTGCCCTGCTCTGGTCAATGCAACAGTGTGACGCTGCGGTCGGCAACGGCACAAGCTGGCAGCAAGGGGGCGGTGAAGTGGTGACTGACGGCATGCAGGACGCAGTAGGAGTCCGGGTCGTAGAACAGAAGTGTCTGGCTGGGCCAATCCACCAGTATCCCAACATGCCTGGGTCTGCGGATCACATGTAGAGATGTGTGGCGCCCGGCGTGGCAGAAGGTGAAGTCGCCCTCGTAGTGCGACAGCACCCAGGAGCGGTCGTTGTAGCCCAGCCGCGCACCGTTTCCCGAGCCCTTACGGTCCATGCTGGCATAGCACACTCCAACCTAAAGGGTAGACGGAGGAGAGTGAGAAAATATATAGAAGAGGAGAAGGAGGAAGATGATGATGTTACGTGGAAAAGCTTTTTCCTCATATCCCACATATTTTTCTAAAAATAGAACATTGGTTTTAAAAAGTGATAAAACAATCAACATGGATAATGTAAAAGGTCATGGAATGTGCAGTGACCAGAGAACAGTGAAGGTGAAAAACAGAGATAGAAAGAGAACAAAGACAAGAGACAAGACAGGACAGTGAAGCAATCCTGAAGTGCAAGAAGGAGAGACCTTGTAGGCAGCACTTTGGCCCACATCCAGCACCCAGCTGTGGGTCTCCGAGGAGATGGCCAGGGTGCTGAGAGCGTTCGGCCAGCAGTCAAAGCGGGCCAGGTCGTACGGAGGGGACTGGCGGGCGCGCTTAGGCAGGAAGGTGAGCGTGCACTCATCAGCAGACAGAGAGAGCATGGTGCTGACTGAACGCTCTTGGAAACGCAGGTTGGCAGGCCCATGAGCTGGACAGAGATTATAAAGAAGTTTCCGGTTATATTCATGAAAATAATATACCACACACCTTACAGAGTACTCACTAATGTGACTGTCATCCTTTGTTATCGTTTACTTATTTTTTACTTTTTTCATTTACATGCACAGGATGGCGCTGTTGTCACTCCCACATTTCTTTTGGGATTAATAAAGTATTTCTTAACTAATTGTATTTTTTTAACTTAAAATAATTTTCAAAGTCAGGTTCTGAGCCTGATCAACCCCAAAATCCATCCTGTTACATTTAGGCTTACTGCATATAGTACATTCTGTTAAATGCTTTTATTGTAGCTGTATGGTAAATGGTGATTTTCCTAAAAAAACTGTGGTTGAACTATTTGGTTATAACACTTTGGTCTCTGAATTGATACTCTGACTGCATAACTCATACCAAAGACAGTTGTGTGATCGGCCAAATAGTGAAGAGGAAACATTATAGGAAAAAGAGAGGGAAAGTTAAGTGTCTGGGGGAAAATAATAAGGGAGTTGACAACTTATAGATGGCATGGAGTGATAGCACGAACAATGTGAACTGTTTTAAAGGTAAATTGGTGACACTTGGCCCCACAACAATGCACACTCTTAAATTTCATCCTTAACCCTCTGCTATCTAAGGTTAATGCAATGTGCTTGCATGTTATTTCTCTCATTATAATCTAGGGAAACACCTAAGAGGCCATATCCTGTTGGAAACAGAGGATGGGCAATAAAACACATTAGAGTTGTGGAAAGATGAGTGGAAAGCCCCTCATTATGACCGCCGCTAGCGAAACGGTCATATAGGGATTGTCAAAGTTTTTTTTTTCTTTTTTTTCCGTCATCTACTTCCTGAATTTTTGGTCAACGATACCCGGGACACCGAAACACCGGTGCACATGAAATTTGGTGGGTATGTAGCCCCACTAGACTTTTACGGAAAAATTTCGTTTCCTCCCCGGGGGGCCCCCCCTCCCCCTCGTGCTGGGCCCCCGAACCGCCAAAAAAGCAGTTTTTCCTAAATAACTACCTGAACCGTGGCACTGAGGATGAAGAATCTTTTATGGTATGTTGGTCTCAAGCGCCCACATCAACCTGGCCCATAATCACGCATTTGTGATTTGCACCCCCCCGGTAAAAAATGAAAATGCAATATTATTCTGCTTTAATCGCCCCTATCTTCAGTTAAGATGTTCAGAACTGCACCAAATTTTATGTGTATGATTGACCTGGGGGTACCTTCTCTGGGGGTATGCCAAGTTTCGTAGAATTTCATCCATGGGGGGGTGTCTAAAAAAAATTAGGTTATGTGTACATTTAGCGACTGTACACTCATTTGCCCCGTAGATGGCGGTGCACACATATCACACATGCACACACACACAGGCACCCACATACTATCGGTATTAGAACGGCCGATACATAATTACAAATTCAGTAGGATTAAAAGAAAGCCAAAGAAATAAATATTCATCATCATCATCATGGCTGCATTTCCAGTATAGAGTGTCCCAGTGACTTCCATTTTACTTCCGCTACAAGGGACCTATCTTTCAAAAAAAAATATAAACGAGAGTTAATGGAGAGATAACAATTATTTTTTGGTCCAGATTAAATTGTGCCACGAATTTCACATATGATGTGTGTGAATTTAAAAGATAATTTTTCACGTCAAGAAAGTACTGTTGTTCGATAGACTTAAAAAGTTATGTTGGTTTTGTGCGAATCCGCTCAGTGGACTACATCTCTCGTCTCGAACGATGTAGGCTACGTCACCAACGTAATGAAACGATAAGATTTGCTGTTATGCTAGTTAACGGTTGCATCTTGCTGCCTGCTATGTCACTTAACAGTATCTAATGTACAGTCTATGGACGAATACAACTTACCTGATGTGTTTAATCCTCTGACTCATGGTATTTTCATCGGCAAGGAAAGCCCAATTAAGACCTGTTGCTGGTATGCTTGTACGATTTAGTGTGGCTGTGAATGAGCTAACGTCACTATGGGTTACTACGACTGATGGGTTTGTAGTCGTTGGAATTACGATCTTTCACAATGTTGTAATTCAATAGTTCCGAAACAAACTACAAATTTCTTTACATGAAAAATTGTCTTTAAAATTGACAAACATCATATGGGTAATTCAAGGCACAAGTCAACCGGGACCAGAAAATCATTTAATTTTCGCCATAGACTGGCGTTCAAAATTTTTTGAAAGATAGGTCCCATGGAGGCAAATGGAAGTGGCATCACTGGGACACTCTATTGGCGATAAGTAGTCGTTTGTCCACTAGATGGCGCATCGTTGCAGTGAGACGTAATTTTGTTGGAAGTTAAAAGTGGGTTGGAAAAACAATGGTTCCTACAAGGACTGTAGTTTACCGCAGAGAAAGTCTAATAAGGATAGGACGATGTTCACATGAAATGTAATTCCCATTTCTTCTTGAAGCCGAAATAAATCTGAGGATGTTTATCGGACATGCTTGGTTTTTACTGCAGGTACGTTAATCTTATAATATCAATAAGGACCTAGGTAATGTTACCGTTAGCGTTGGTTGAGTGATGGAGGCCAATTTGATTGATTGCATTTGTAGAAAACTATAAATGCGGTTATACCAAGCAAATTGATAGCAGCACTGTAATTGTATCTTTCGACTGTCATTTGTTGCACATGCTACAAAAATCATTCTGTGCAATGAAAGATTTACCAACGTTACACCGGTCTGATACAGTTTTGCCTATACATGCATGAGACTGAGACGCCTGTTTATTTTGTTTTAAGTGCGTGCAGGGTGTGAGAGGGGAATCGATGTGCTTTGATTCCAGCTTGGTAGTTGTAGTCTGTGAAATTAAAAAGCATGTGTGTGTGTGAAGTATCCAAACAATGACACCTTCATTTCATTATGGCTGCTTTAGCAACACACCTTAAGCTACTGTGTAGTGGGTCCCATTTAGAAGTGGCTACTTCATTCATACTTTCCTTGACTCATGGAGCTGCGTGAATTTTATTACAACTTTTCGCCATGATATGGCAGTTTAAGTCCGCTTGATACTGTAAGGCGTAAGCCATTGGTTTCAAAAGGAGATTGTATTTGTGTCGCCAGCATAGCCTATTGACAAATTATGTTGTAAATAGGCCTACCTTATAAGCCTACCTGTAGCTTAGGGAAGCTAACAGCTTTCTATTAGGATCTAGTTTGTTAGTTACAGTTTTGTCATAACTCCCTGATGCATTTTTGCATATTTAGAATAGCCAGAGCGTGGATATCTCAATCGGAAAATTAAACAATATCGGGTGCCTATGGACTAGGCTTGATCTGCCCGCTATTTATTTTTTGATTTCTTAAAAGATTGAGCTTGGTCTGGTGAAAGCCAGACTAGCCATGGACCTCAGTTACACAATGCAAGGGAACATGAATCAGCCTATATTTGCACGAACAATAATGGACAACAGCTCTTCAACTTTGGCCCGTTAAAATGTGTATGAACAGTCTAGCGACGCATTTCATCAAGGCCCATTTGGACATGTCAGTTATTTGCACCACTGGTTAGATGTAAAACAGCATTTCGTTTCAGACTACTGTTACTTAATTTGTGCATTAACAATAACGTTTCAGACTACTGTTACTTAATTTGTGCATTAACAATAAAGTATTACATGAACTAAAGATGACTAAAATCTTATGTAGAAGAAGAAACATTCACAAAAAATCCATCCATCCAAAAATGACCTTTGTTTTTGATAGCTGTTGAAAACGGCATGGAACTGACAGAGATGTTTTTGTTTATAAATAAATAAATAAATAAATAAATAAATAAATAAATAAATAAATAAATAACATTATGCTGATACCTTTTGCTTTTCCCAAATACAATGTAGCCTACAGGTGTAAGTGACCTTTCATCAATCCAGTTGCAATGGATGAACTGTGATGAACTGCCCTACTTGTGATTGTTTAGAGATTTTAAAGGTTTTATAACAATGCTACATCTTCTTTGCGTGTGGCAAAGAAGAAGAAAGAAGTGTTTGCGGGGGCGAGAGTCTACATTCTTAAGATCTTAAGATTTGAGACCTCTTGACGTTTAAATTGGACTTGGCCTGAGACAAGTGAGGTCTATTTCTCAGCTGCGTCTATAGCTCATTCACATACTTTAAGTGCATTAATAATAATCAGCTAAAAACATGTGCATTTGCATGCATTTTCATCCACTGTGTTACGCAAACTTAGTTCTAAATAGCTGTGGCATTAAAACATGAGGCCGTCAGGGCAAAGTGAGTGATGAGAGAAGAGATGTGTCTTCAATGTATTATATAAGACTATATTCTATAACAGTGGTCTGCAAGCTATCCCAAGTGGTCCGCGAGCAGACGCGGTAAAATATAATAGATGAGTTGTTTGCCATATTGAACCAACTTGTATGTAAATCCAAACAGTTCTGCAACGCTGCCTATATGTAAGCTATGCCAGTTTAAATCATATGAATCCTCTGACACAATAAGCAAGGTGCAAAGACAATAAGCAAGGTGGTTCAGTGAGTAAGCTTATTGTGTAATAAACTGTTGAAGTAGGTCTACTCTTTTTTTTAGCTAGGTGGTCCGTGAGGTTTTTTTTATTGATTAAGTTGTCCTTGGTCTAAAAAAGTTTGAGAAACACTGTTTTATAAGATGGGTAACACTTGACCTTGGCCCGTCGGTGGGCCTTGTAATTGTTGAATCTTTTTTTTGTTTTATTGTTTTCTTTTCTTTAGTAACCTTATAATTTGCATGGATCATCCTTGCATTCATTTTCTAGTCGGAACAGAAACTTAGAAAGAGAGAGAAAAAGGAAAAAAAATAAATAAATACATAATAATAATAAAGAAGGAATAAAGAAAAGAAAAAAGGGGGGAAATCCTACAAATCCTATGAAGTTCAGCGTTCCCAGCGCTCAGCGCCCTTGGCGTAAAAAAACCCTCGGTGCTGATCGTTTTTCCTTGCAGCATTCAAAGCGCTGAAAGTTGAAATCTGTTCAACTTATAGAACAGCGCTGGGCTTGTCAATGTCACTTCTTTCTCGACGACCAATCAAAACTTCGAAACCTAGCGACAATAAACACTTGACCGAAGTGCTCTGAAAATGAGGTTGAGGGCGCTATCAGCGCAAAAAACGTGATTCGTGGACACAGGCCCTTAAAGTTTGAAAAAGTTTTTCATGCGTTCCGGTCCTTTCCTGGGTTCAGTGATCTGAAGTGGCCTAGGACCTGCTGCTGATACTGTATTCTGTATTCTTACAGTAAGAGAGGAGTCGTAGTACAATTAAAGATAGTAATGATAGTAATACTGCTAGTAGTAATGGTAGTAGTAATAGCTGTATTAATGTATTAAGGAAGTAGAAGCACTAGAATCAGAATTTAAGAAGAAATATCAGAAATATCACACCACAATGTTGGTGCGATGAGGAATGTAAAGGTATGCATACCTAGATAAATAGATAATAAATAGCCTACCTGGTAGGTAGATAGATCGATAGACAGATAGATAAAGAATGAAAGTGTGTAAGAGAGAGAGAGGAGGAGGAGGACAGTAAAACAATCGGAGTAAGGGAGCACTTGATCATCAGTGGCATGTTTCATGTTAGCAGCGTGTTGGCGAAGATGGGCTATGCGCGGTACACTGAGCTGTAGGCCTCTGACTAACCTGAGGGGCCCAGGAGAAGAGCACTGGCCCACAGGCCCTGCATGAGTCTGCTGTCGCTGCAGTCTGAGCTGAGATTCAGCTGCTCGGTGTCACGCGGCTCCCCCACCCCCTCGGCCTCCTCCACCCTTAAACACACACACATACAGTACACACGCACATTCGCACACACACACACACACACACACACACACACACACACACACACACACACACACACACACACACACGTATACAGGGACACACAGGTAATTGGTCAGACAATGTCAGGTGACTTATTTTATCAATGAGTAACTTTTCACAAGCTCAGCATGTGACTTTTCCCTGATGGTGTTTCAATGACATACAGCATAAGATTGAACTAAAACATTCTGATCTATCTGACAAAAGTCCTTTAATGCTTTTAAAACATTAAATCCAGAACGCGGTGGCGCGCCTGGTATACAACCAACCCAAAAGGGCACATGTTACCCCGCTGCTCATCCAGCTACACTGGCTACCTATGGCGGCCCGCATTAAATTCAAGTCTCTAACGCTTGCCTACAAAGTAGTCTCCGGTTCTGCTCCCACCTACTTGAATGCCCTCATACAGACTTACACTACCTCCAGACCGCTGCGCTCCCTCTGACGAACGACGTCTAGCTCTACCACCCGGTGCGCTCAAGCCAATCCAAACTTTTCTCATCTGTTGTTCCTCGTTGGTGGAACACACTGCCAGTTCCTACAAGGGCAGGGACATCCTTTTCCACTTTCAAAAAACTCCTGAAGACCCAGCTCTTTAGAGAACATCTACTCTCATAGCAACACTTACAACAAGTCTTACTGATCCTAGCACTCACCAGCCGTTAAACTGACAAGTAACTGTTAAAATACAGCACTCACCGGCGACTTATTCTTACTGTACTCTAATGTGTTTTTTTTTTAAACTGTCCTAAAATTGTGAGAATTGTTCTAAAACTTACTGTTTACCATGTTGTTAGTCGCTTTGGTTAAAAAAGCGTCAGCCAAATGTAATGTAATGTAAATCAATGTAATGTATTCAGCAAAACAATCATTATTTACCTGTCATTTATTTGTTGACTGGATGTCTGGAAAACAAAACTGATATGATCAGTGACACCATTATCATAATTAATCTCATGATGTTCTGTATTGATTTCAAATAAATCATCTTTTAGCATTTTCACATACTGTACGGACAAACTACCATGGCATAAACATCAGTTTGTGCAGCTGTAGTAAACCTCTGAATAGCCGTTCAATATGTTCCTTCATCTCTCCTCTGTCTCACAACCCAAATACAAATATCCTAATACAAACAATATGGCAACTTTAAAATCATACTCTACCCAGTCATATTTATCATATACCCTAAGACCAATGTGAAAGACCATTATGAAATAGTCTTGCCAAATGTACTGCCCTCATTTCCCATTGTTAAACATTTAATTGTGGTTCACTGGCATTCCTTATGTTTCAATGGTAGAAGAGTATTATTTTGTAAAACAATCATTACATATTGTCATGCACACATGTTTGAGTACTAACACTGTTATATGTAAGGAATCATCTATCATCTTGGCAGTACATCTCTCTCTCTCTCTCTCTCTCTCTCTCTCTCTCTCTCTCTCTCTCTCTCTATCTCTCTCTCTCCAGATTCTGTTGTAGACCTTGCCTTTGTATTTGTCACTATATCATCTTGAATTTTGAATTGAATTGAATCACTCTATATATATCTTGAATTTCCCCTTGGGGATGAATAAAGTATCTATCTATCTATCTATCTATCTATCTATCTATCTATCTATCTGTCTATCTATCAAAAGATGTGCTTCCTTCTATTGTCCTAAGATCTATGAAGTGTCTTGACGTCTCACCACCAGCTCTGCGTCCTGTGAGTGTGTGAGCGTGTGCACCAGGTTGGTGCGCGTGCTCGAGAGCGAGGTGAGGGCCTGGCTCCAGTGAGCGCGCTGCGTGAGCAGACACTGCTCCACGCGCTCCTGCTCTCTCTGCACAGCCTCCAGGAGGCGCTGTTCCTCCTCATCCAGGGCCTCCCGCACCGCGCTGACCTGGGCCAGCACGCGCTCCCGCGCGGCACTCGCATCAGCCTACACACAGTCAGCAGAACCCAGAAAAAGTCAAACCAAAGCATAGATATACAAGACATGCACACATACACATACACACACACACACACACACACACACACACACACACACACACACACACAGATTTAAGGAGGCTGTGATTAAAATATATTGTTTCTATTCTGCCATGGCAAGAAGCTGCGTTGTTGAATTCATTTGCTTTGGTGGGCAGTGGACATCATGGCCAAATTCCTGTCCGCTTTGTTGTGTAGATGCTCGATTAGAAGACATAACAATGAGCGTTTTAGCTCCAGTCTAATTGGCTGTTCAACTTCTCATAGAAATAGAGGGGTGAAAGTGACTATTGGTTATGAGTCTGCCTGCTCTGCCCCTATACCATGTCATGCCAAACTATACTCAGACTCTGTCTTTTACTGGCTATATTAGCATTTACGCACAAACTTTCTTTTGATCTTAATGTCTGTTAAAACCTAATTTTTACATTTCTAAGCATTTATTTTTTAACTTATTTATTTCTACAGTATTAAGATACAAAATTGGTATAGGTCATTTGTATTGCTGTTTACCTTTTCGTATTTCATATGAGACGCAGTTCACTATAGTGTTGTGAGTCTTTTTCTTTCACACAAACACACCCGGACAGAAATGTTGACAAACTAAAGACTTGTATTATGTTTATCACAAGGCTTTTTATTTGCATGCATTGCACTGGAATTAAAATCCACACAAATTCAAACACACCTAGTCTCAGTCATGAGACGCACACACAGACGCACACACACACACACACACACACACACACACACACACACACACACACACACACACACACACACACACACAGTTCCTACCTGTATAGCTTTCTCTTTGACAGACAAGGTTTGGCTGATAAAGCGCTCAATCCGTAATGCTTGCATCTGCATTTTCTCACAGATGTCCACAAGCTGATTCTGTACACATGAAACAAATGCAATTAATTCATTAATAGCTGAATTATTTATTCACTAATTTATGTGCCGCATGTTACATACCCTACATTGAAAAACAGAATGAAGATGAGGCACAATGCTGACAGAAATCCTCCTGATTACAAATACTTGTTAGAAGCAATGTTGTCCCTTGCTCCTGTTGTTCAATAAGATCTGTACAAGGACACTTTGATCTGACAGTGTGAGTGTGGGTCATCTATTGATACTGGAGTACAGTACACATTAGGCTACATATTTCCATGAGATTTGAAAATGATGTGTATTTTATATTAGGTCAAAGGCAGGAATGTTGGGGAGAGTATGCTTTACAGCTGAGTAATCCAAAGCATGAGTTCAACATGTCTTTCAAATATCAGCATGAACTTGTATTTCCAGTTTTTGCGTGCATATCCGAGTCATGACTGTGACATAAACTACCAATGATTTAACATCCATGATTGTGACATAAATGCATTTAATAGCCAACCTTCTGGCAATACCAGGAGTAAAAACATTTCATGATTACTGTTATTTTTATTAAACCTGTGTCAATGACAAACAAAATACAAATGTTGCAAAATGGTTATAGAGAATTATGATTAGTCTATATGGCAGGTAAAAACAAGCACCAAATACAAAAACCTGTTGCAATTCATGTGCAGCCAATTAATAAGAAACATTGTGATAGAAATGTATGCCCCATCGTCCTCCCTCATTCATCCAAGCTTCATCAAAAGGATATTATGTGACTTCTGAAATTATAATGTTAAACATCACTCACCCTCACTGTTGTTGCTTGAGTGCCGAGTGGTGTCACCATATGACCCTGACACGGTCCCACAATGGCGCAGTGAGAACATATAAGCTTCCCCTCGGAACTACAAAACCAGTCCAACTCAGAGTCGTGGTCAACGCAGGTCATTTGAGAAGGATCTACGTCGGACTTTGGATTGTTGGTTGATGTTAAAGCAACAGCGTGTCCACTTTCGTCAACGTTATCCGTTCCTCCGTTTAACCGATGGTAAGAAGTGTCTTCGGGTTGTTTCGAGTCTGTTTTCCTCTGATGGCAGGCAGTACTCTCCCGGTCTTCCATGTCGGCCTCTGGCTCGTTATCATGTAAGGACACCACAGCTAAATCGCAAATTCCTCTGTCCTCAGTCATGCTATGGTGTGGGACAGGCCTATTCTTTTTAGATTGAACCGTCAATACAGTGTTCAGCTACTCAATAATTATGCGCCTTGATCATCGAAGATGTATCCACTTATGAACAATTGACGCAGTGCAGGTGTATAGGCTACCTGTGCCACAGGTGCACAACACGGAAGTTGAGCCCTGTAGGCAGTGTAAAGTGAGTTGATGAGCAGGTAACGCAGCATTGCCTTACCGCCAACATCCTGTAAACCGGGTTAAACCTGGAAATATTGATTCATCACAACCATAGCCTAGTCTATGATCACAACGTAATAATTGGAAAACGAAACGTAGTCCTAACTATTATTATTTGTAAAGCTAAAACATATTTAAATATCAACTCAACTCAACTTTCGAGTGTTTGAGTCCCATGATCCTTTGCAAGCACATTAAAATAATCAAACTGAGTTGTAGCCTATACGTGTTTTCAATAGTTTTTGTTTTCTGCTATTCGACATGTATAGTCGTCATGGTGTGCAGTATTGGCTGCACTAAATACCAATGGGCTGTGTCTTTAGGGCACTTTGACTTTGACAGTTAAAAAGTGAATGCTGGTAAATGGAGAATGGTCAAGGAGGAGACCTTGAATATAAATAATTGAGTTACTGGTACTCAAATTAAATATGTCTTATTATAGCAAATATGTAATTATATAATGTAATATATGTATAATATGTATTTTATAACAAATTCATTATCAATGTTAAGGCAAGTAGTATCTCCAAAGGTTTTGATTTAGTTTGACTGTTTGGGTTGTGTAAGGAAGTTTTATCCTCAGCTTCAGCCGCTCCTCTTTTTCCAGACTCTATTATCCAGGTAGCCTATTATATTACCACATGGCTTAGAGTCATGTCAAAAACATTCAGGAAATTGGTTTCTCAACCTTGACTACAAGCTTAACTTAAGCTTATCCTACACAATTTGAACTGAACGGACCTTATTAATTACTGTGAACAAATTACGTCCAATCTACGAATTACCAAAATCCAGGATCCAATCACAATCATGTGCAATCGTGTGCATTCAACAAAACCAGCTGGTTACTTCCCTAAGTTGTAAAACGAAGGATCTTTTAAAGGCGGACCCAAAGAGCAAAGTCAGATTGGCTAACAGGTTCAGGCTAAAAATATTGAGAGAGAAAAAAATCCGCATATATTATACCAGTCACATTTATTACATTGACTCATTCATGGGTTTTCTGTGTTTTCTTTATTTAGTTATTTTTACTATTTATTTCATTTCAAAACAGTAATGAAGATTAACAATATGAAATAGGCTTTGATTTTTGGCATTACTCAACCAGCTTTATATAGCCTAGACACTTGGAATGGTTCTCCAACAGTCTTAAGGTGTTCCCAGCCTATGTTGAGCATGTTGACTGTTTTTCTTTGCTTTAAAAAGCATTCAGACAACTACCCCATGAGAATATGATAAAAAAAAGTGCACAGCTGAGGTATAAGTATAAATATATATATATACTCTTTTGATCCCATGAGGGAAATTTGGTCTCTGCATTTATCCCAATCCGTGAATTAGTGAAACACACTCAGCACGCAGTGAACACACAGTGAAGTGCAGCACACACTAATCCCGGCGCAGTGAGCTGCCTGCAACAACAGTGGCACTCTGGGAGCAGTGAGGGGTTAGGTGTATTCCTTAAAGGCACTTCAGCCGTGCCTACTGGTCGGGGTTCGAACCGGCAACCCTCTGGTTACAAGTACAAAGCACTAACCAGTAGGCCACGGCTGCACCCCAAAATGGTGAATTGTGGCTGTGAAGGATATAAAACATTAAACATAATTTGTTTTTCCAACACTTTTGTCAAAGTTGTGTTGTCTTCGTGGGGAGGGATAAATAAATAAATAAATAAATAAATACAGACAGACACACACACACACACACACACACACACACACAAACACACACACACACACACACACACAATGCACACGTGAAACTTTCTGGTGCCCAAAGACACTTTGGTTTTCTTTTGTCAGTGTGTTCTCACTCTGTAAGTTGCTGATTCCGTGCTGATTCTCACATTCTCACCAAAGCAAGCTGATTTTGCTTAGTGGAGACAAAACATAGAAAGACTTTGAATTATACAACAATCAGGGAGGTTGACTGCCAAACGGCAGTTTGTTTTTTCAATTCAAATATTAAGAGTGTAGGCTACACATGTGTATTAAATCTAGTGCCACCACAAGTCTAGTAAACTACATCAATACACGCTCTATATGCACGTGCATCAATAGATCATGAACCAGGCTGTTACACTGACAACATTTTGTAATTCTGGCAGTTAAACACACCATTTTAATGCAGTTTGGGAGGGACAGAAATCGAATTTACATTAAGAACATATTGAATATTGCAACCCCCCCCCCCAGACTGTTATTATTATTATTTTAAATCTATTTTGGGTTGGTCCCCAAATTCAAACTGAGTCTGCAGGTTCCTAAGGCAGTGGTTTTCAAAGTGGGGGCCACGAGGGGGTGCCAGGCTGGCCTCAGCAAGTTGGAAGGAAAAATAAAAGCAACAATAAATACATTTGAACATTTTAAAATATACCTATTACTATGAGGGTTGTTATACAATGCCATTATAATAATTTGTCGCATATCTGAACATTATATTTTCCATGATAATGACTGGGAATAATAGTAGAGTGATAGCTTTCATATAGCAGAAAGCCCCAAATGCAATACACACTGTATGCTCCATCACAAAGTGCTTGTGGCTAAAATAGTTATTAGGATTAACTTAATGTATTTTTACATTTGCGGTAGTATTGTCGATGGGTTTAATAACACATCAAGGGGCGGCTTGACCAGAAGTGGTATTTGGGGCCAAAAAAGTTTGGGAACCCCTGCCCTATAGGGACAGTCCTCCACAATGTTTTGCGTGCAGTTTCAAGTGACATTGTCATTTTTTATGGACGAAGTAAAAATAGACAGGTCTGCTTAGCCTACATTTCACATCTCCACAAGTGTAATAAAACATTAGCCTATGTATCATCAATGAAATTGTAGGCCTGCTGGAGAAACACTTGTGGTTGTCATTTTTATGGTAATAATTGGGAAATCGGAGTGAGAAACGTGAAGTATTTACAAAACATAGACGACGAAACTAGCTTACACAATAATTGTTACATTGTAAAGCCGGTGTAGCCATTTGGCAGTCATTCTTGTCACCCAAACCAGAGCCCTTCTCTGCCCAAACATTACTTTTCGCGCTAAAATTACCTTTTTTTCAACATACAGGAAGTAGTGGGATGATGTAGTTAAATGGGGCGGTAGTTAATGGAAATACGCGTTTCTTGATTGGACAAATAGGGCAGTGCTTGTACGTCAAATATCTAAAGTCATACAACAATATTACTGATTGGACACATGTCTTTCTGTTCTAGTTTTCAATTGGACCATGTGTTAACATTCTTTGCTTCCGCCCCCTAACACCGACTCGTTTCCCCGTTTTCCAACGCCACTCAGCGGTGTCTGACGGAGGTTTGGAAGCGGGTGGGGAAGAGTCGAGCTTCGGCTGACCCTAATAAACCAAACTTAGAGCGACGTGGGGCTACGGGGTCGCCCTCACTTGTTCTTTTAAATAGTTGGGATATTGCCTCACCCGCCTTCTCATATCGCTTCACACTTACTCGCCCTCCTAATGTCGGATTTCAAGCTTGGGATTGTTCGACTTGGCCGTGTGGCCGGGAAGGTGAGCTGAATCCTGGGGCTGCCATGTGCGACAAGAAGGGGAGGGGATCGCAAAACCATTTACAAAATGGCTTGTTGAGGGCTCTCCGTGAAATCCTGCGGATACCTGTGGTTTTGAAATTGTTGTCTATGTAATTTTTCCGTTCACAGCGTCGAAGTCGTTGTCACGGAACATAAATTACCTTTGGGGAGCGCATAATTAGCTAGCCAGTCAGCTAGCTAACTAGCTAGTTTGCTGAATTTCGGTTTGTCGCACGAAGCCGCCTACCAGTAGTGCCTGCCCATTAGCTTGTTAGCCAGCAACGAGAACACCGTAACATTTGGCTTGCATTTATATCACCAAATGTCATGCGTTAGCCAGCCTACCTAACGTGACTTGATATATAATTTGTGCCAAGCTGATGTAGATGTTTGAAATAATCACCGTTCATTAACAATCTGATTAAGCTGAGCATCTCACTTCTAACGTCTATTAGCGTGCTAACTTTGTCAGCTAACTTAGCATTAAACACACCGAGATGGTTAGCTGAAAATATGATCGAAGCCGTCGACTGGAATCCCTTCCAACGTGACTCGAACCGGCGTGTTGTCAGTGACTAGAAAACAGTGGCTAAGTTGTAATGCTAACTAGACGTCATGTAACATTTTGAGAATCAGTTGATGCTCCATCACTGAGATACAGAATTAGGTTAACATTGGGTAAACGTCAAATCAAGTATAAGCACGAGTCATCAAGGTATCGCGGCCATTTGTCTGCGTTGTTATGTTAACCATTATGCAAATATCACCTGCGGGTTTTGTTTATGTCGCGAATAGGCAGTTGACAGTTGAGGTTAGCTGATTGATATTTTTCCATAATCTCGTTGTGCTTGAGGCCTTTGGGCTGTGACACTAGAGGGCAGCCGATGAGCAGTGATATGTGGAAAAACTTCCCTACATGCAACCACATCACATGAGACCCACTCGGGATAATGTTGTAAAGTTATCTATTATCTGGTTAAGTCCATTTACTGTGTTGTGCTTGTCTTTGAAAAGTGTGTGAGTTGCTATGTTTATCATCATTAAATGTATATTATTCTGTGTTTGTGATTATCTACGTGACAAAGGCATTTAGGTGAGTATAAGATTAAGTAATGTAGACTTCACTATAAGCGCACAATAACAGCTATAAACATGTTCTAGGAAGCCGACAGGGATCCTCTTGTTCAGCATTGTTGTTTTTTTTTGTGTGTGTGAGCAAGCAGGGAGTGTATTAGTAGAATCTTGAAATGTACATTTCAATTGTATTTCTATATTTCTGTTTATAGACCAAATACACACTGATTGATGAGCAGGACATACCTTTGGTGGAAAATTATGCTTTTGAGGTAAGAGATGTGCAGATGCATTCATTTCATACACTATGGAAGTTATGATAATCATGCGGTGCAGTAACATTTAGTTTGTAGGCCTATTTATGTTTAACAAATACATCACAATCCCTATCAGCACATGGGTCGAGGGTGAATGTTGTTGAGCTTGAAGCATTTAAAAAGCATGCATCTGTTAGTATTTAACCTTTTTTTGTGGAGACAGCACATTTAAGTGACTTGGTTTTCCTTGTTTTACACCTGGTGCACATTTAAGCTGTATGTCCTGAATTCTGGTATTCAAGCATCTGTCTAGTATAATGTTTTTCATGAAGTAAAATATAATCATTATGCATATCATGATACATAAATACCACATTTAGTAAGCACTGAGACACTTAACTTTTTGATCAGTTAAGACAATAAATGGGTAATGTTGCTATTAATTGACTGACTGAAACATGGTTGATATACGGTTGTACTACCTTTGTAACACTGGCCAAATCTCGCCAAAGGTCTAAACCCTCAACTCTCAAAGACTTAATTGACCTCATCTAGTGAGTTTGAAAGGTTGTAAGGGCTCAAAATACTATTAACGGGAATGGGACACTTTTGACATAGCTGACACACCACATTGCATACTATTTTCATTTCATGAAGGATTTAAGCGTCTATGCTTAACCTAATTGCAAACCTGTTTTTCAAAACACAACACTACAGATTGTTGTTAATTATTTTAGGTATAGTCTGCAGAAATACCAACTTATGGAAAAGAGTTCTGTGAGCAAGCCCTCATGTATTTTACGATTTGACGGTGGGACGGCCCTAAGCCCTCAATAACTTGTCAGAGGGTCTGCAGTAGACATATTTTTTGCTTGGACATGGATCTAACTTGCACTCACCTTAAAGGTTAAATTGCTCCCCTGTTGATATGTCTTTGTCTGCAGAATGTTATTTCATAACAAGATAAGTGTCCATGTTATCAGTGTCTAACGTGGATGGAAGCTGGTTATCAAATGTTTTGTGACTCTTTATGGAGTAGTGTGGACAGTGCCTTAGATTCCTAGTCTTGCTGTAGTCAGCAGTAAGGCCTATAACATTGCTCAGACATAACATTTGACTTTAAAGATGAACTATGCAAGTTTTTTTTATTAGCTTAATTTACCTTAATGTATAGAATTATTGGGAAAATAAGTCCCGAAAGGTCGAACCTGACCCAGACGCGCCAGCGGAGGGGTCTTGCTTCGCCCTGAAGGGACTTATTTTCCCAATAATGACCGGCGTTTTGTACAGTATCCCGCTTATTATAGGCCTACGGCTACTTACCAAAACGAAAAAATAAACTCCGCGATGTCTCTTTACATTATATTACTTTTTTCGGGTTGAATGGTGGCCGTCTCGCTTCCCCCTAGTGCCTGTGAGCTGAAAAACCACCCTTGCAACTGTGGGCCGGCGGGCCGACGGCCTCGGTGTCAGGAACTGTAATGAGTGCAACTAATTGCTAACGGCTAGAACAAGGTAGCGCTGGAGTTTCTCAGATATTCGTCATGACAGAGCCAGCGAAAAGAAGCAAAAACAGCGAAGAAATTGCCAATACTGCATAGTTTCTCTTTAAAAATAGTGCATCACCTCCTTGGATACATCTCAGTTTTTCTGCTCTAATTCCTACAGGCCCGAATGGAAGTAGATGCTGATGGTAATGGGGCTAAAATCTTCGCCTATGCCTTCGACATTGGCAAAGGCCGCTGGGCTGGTCGGCCGTTGCACGAGCTTCTCTGGTGAGTTCAATCGTCAGTGTTCACCATGGCTTTTACTCTTACAGGAGCACTGCAGAGTGCTTTTTATCTTCCTCTTCATCATTATTTTCATCATCCTTGTGTTAAGCTTAAGTGTAATTATGAATTCTATTCCCACAGGGAGAAGCACAGAGGTGGAATTGCTCCAAGTTTTCAAGTTGTTCACATAAACCAGGTCACTGTAGACAACCGTCTTGACAACCTACGCCTGGTGCCTGTGGGATGGACTCCCAAACCAGAGGAGCTGTCCAGCAAACAAAGGTAACTGGCCACTAACAGTCCTGAGAGTTCAGGATGTAGACACACCCTTGAACTGGAACTTAGAGTGACAACAAAGGTGATGTCATTGAAACAGTGGCCTTGTTAGTTATATACTACTGGCTGATATGTCCTAGATTTGCAGTATATTGAGCTGGATGCTTCTTTTTTTTTAAAGTAAAATGTTTTTTAATTATTTGAAAACATTGTTGTTTATTTAGTTTTAACACTGAGTTTGTAACACTATAAGAATGGTCATGTCAGTAAAGCTAATTGAATTGAAAAAAATATCCCTCTTCTACGTTTCTTTTCCAATCCTTCAACTCTGCCATACAAAAAAAAGAGAGACTGAAAGAGTAGTTAGGTGTCTTCGATTATATTGTGATTCCTTATCTTGGGTAGCATAATAAAGACTGCACCGTAGATTTGTATTAATGTGTGTGTGTGTGTGTGTGTGTGTGTGTGTGTGTGTGTTTCCTTCCTCCAGAGAGCAGTCCCTGTACTGGCTGGCCATCCAGCAGGTGCCTGCCGACCCCGTAGAGGAGCAGTACCTGGAGCTGAGTCGCACGCGCTACTATAACGCCAACGGCGAGCTGGTGGAGGAGGAGGAGTGCTCATGCACCTACTACGAGTGTCACTACCCACCCTGCTCGCTCATCGAAAAGAGAGTACGTCTGCTTACCGTCCACCGTTGCCCAACTGTCACAAATACATGTTTCTTCAGTATTTACAACACTAGATCGTAGGGGTGTAAAGCTACACGTATTCGTACAGGACATTAGGTTCAATACAGATGTGTACGGAATTCACATGGTGCAGTCTTTAACAGTAATCAACAGTAAGCGGAATTTACATGGTGCAGTCTTTAACAGTTATCGACAGTAAGCTTTTTTGCTTGCAGACCATGTTTCAAAATCAAGTTCAAAAAGAAGCATATTAAGTGGACGACCATATGACCGATTAGTTAATTCATGTCCAAAAAAATTTGAACCCTTTTTAAAATACTGTTCCCGCTGCACATCAACAATACTGTCAGGGAATTTTAGGTTAGCAGTACCTACAGACTTACTGTACAGAACATTAACCGACCAGTGACTTCAAAACCTGGTGTACACACAAACTGTAATTTTATTGTATTTTATTTTTTTTGTGTGTGTGTGTACATCACACCTACTTGATTGACTAATGACTAGACTATGTTAGACTAGATGCTAGCAGCCAGTTTCCCGTACATGGATTAAGCCTTGTCCTAGACACAAAGCTTTTTTTCAGTGGAGATTTTTCATTGACATTTTCTTAGCCTGGGACATGGCATAATTAATGTACAGCGAACGGTCCTTGTGTTACAGTCTGTTGTTCACAAACTACTATTTCAGATGTGTAATGATGGTGAAATAAGTAATCTCTTTCTGAAGAGGGTACATTACCAGTATAACTTTTTTCATGTAATGTTCTATTCCAGGCACACAGTCATGAAGTAATTTTGGTAACACTTTACTTGACCGTATCGACATACTGTAAGAGTGACATGACACAGTCATGAACACAACACTGTCATGACCCACAAACCCTGACCCTAATCCTAACCTCAAACCCTAAACCTAAACCTAACCCTAATCCTAACCCTAACTTGTTATGACAAAAACCGAATGTCACTTAATAACAGAAGTGTTATGTCATAAACGTTTATGACTTTTTCATGACAGTGTCATGTCACTCTTATGTCGATACTGTCAAGTAAAGTGTAACTGTCATTTTTCTAAGTTTATAATTTTTGTAAAATGTCATTTTGTAGATATGCATGCAAAGGCTATGAAAATGCCACAACCTTAGAGGGTCATCCAGCTGTAATTGTAACAATTGAGGGTTTAAATTTTTGTTCTTTGTGAAAATCTCAAACTTCCTCCTCTCTCTCTTGCCCCCCAGCTGAGGGAGTTCAACATCTGCGGGCGCTGCCAGGTGGCACGCTACTGTGGTTCCCAATGCCAGCAGAGGGATTGGCCAGCCCACAAGAAACAGTGCCGCGAACGCAAGCGAGTCCTGGCCCTAGAGTCAGAACCGGAGCGGTGATCCGTTCGGCCCAACCCACAGTCCAAGCTGAGGGATTGGAAAAGGAGGGCAGAAGGGGATATTTCTTTGGGAGGGTGGGGGGGGTGAGATCTATGAATTGATGAATTGAGGAGGGGGCGGGATATCTGCTGATGGACAAAGTTGACCGGGGGTGGGTGAAGTTGGTAGGTAACATGGGCTGAGTTTAAAAAAAAAAAAAAAAAAAAAAAAAGGAAAAGTATACTTCCCTGAACTGTCAAACACCTGTGGCTTGCCTAGCCATTAGGGGAACATGGGAAAATCATTTCTTTCTTTTTTTTTTTTTTTTATTTGAATTTTTTTTGGTGACATTTTTTCCTTTTGAAAAGGGCAACCTCAAAGCTCTACCTGCTGCTATGGATGTGTGTTTTTGGGTTTGAAGGAAAAGAAGACGAAGAGAAAAAACAAATCTAAAGAGAGAAGTCACACTGAACTCTTTTTCTTCGATGGGACTGCATTTTAAGTGTCGACGGTCAACGTGAACTCACTCCTCATCCGTTTTCCTTCCCCCTCCCTTCTCGCTCACCTGCCCCGGCTCGACCCACCACCCCACCTCCCGCTTCATGTCAGCTGCCCGCGCTGGCTTTGAGGGACTCTATCTGCTGTAACTCCGATGCTATGGATCACGGACCTCTTCACTGTACCACCCCCTTCTCCTTGTTGGAATGCAGGCGCACATAACTCGCATTAATCACCTCCCAGTCATACACCTGCCAAGAGCGCCCATGCTCGCGTCTGGCCCTTCACACTACCAGTATTGTGTGTGTGTGTGTGTGTGTGTGTGTGTGTGTGTGTGTGTGTGTGTGAGAGAGGGAGAGAGAGAGAGATAGAGATAGTCTGTGTGTGTGTATATATATGTGTGTACATGTGTGTGCATGTGTACGAGATGCCCTTGTTGACTGAAGGACATGTATGAAGTGGTTATTGTAAATGGAGGGTGTTATTTTTTTGTATTTTATTTTTCTTTCTTTTATTTGTTTTATATATATTTTTTGGGGGGGGGGGGGTAGGGTGTTGTCTTTTGGGTTTGCTCACTTGTCAAGATGTTTAGTTCCCTCTATCATGAAATCCAGATGCATTTATTCTGCGTATGCTGCCGCAGTGTCCAGTTGACCGTTTCAGCTGATTGTCCTCATCCACTTGTCTCCCAGTCTCGCATTTGAGGGATGTCCTGGGAAAAACTTGAAAAATCCACATACCTAAGTTGACTCAGAAATGGATTTGTGCTTCTTTTTTTTTTTTTTTGCCCTTTCTTTTTTAATACGAGAAAGGAACTTATTTGAATTTCAGTTTTGTTTTATTTGTGTCTGTCCATACCCCACAACACACTTTTTTAACGTCATCAACTTATGGTAATTTATTCTAATAATAATAATAAATTTCACTTCACAGATCCCCCACCTGTTTGTGTAAAGGACTTGCACACATGCCCGAAGCGTGTCTTCCGTAAACGCCGAAGGTCGATCAAGGTCCAGCCCTGACAAACTCCGACACCTAAGCGTATTAGCAGCAGAGATACATGTGACAAGTTGTTTCATTTGTTCTTTTTTTGCTTATGATTTTTACTTCTTATTTATCTGGATTGGGTGAAGCACTGTGCACTGAGTATTCTCACACTTATCTGTGTTTAGGGGGAGAGATGTCAGAGTGAGGGCTGTCTGGGAAATATTTTTTTTCTAAGAATATTACAGTACAAGAATACATAGAGTAAAGAATATGTGAATGGGCATAAAGGTGGTAATAACTGACCATCTCTCATCACTGTAAATTAATAAAATGAATTAAACAAAGAAAAATGATTTGCTTTCTTTGCGTAGTACGCCAACTTTAGCGTAATAACCCTGGCCGACCGTTTAATATTTAGCTACTCAAATTGAATGATTAACCTTTACCCATGCATCACCATAGAGACAACGGGCTGGTCTCTTCTCCCACCGCTCGCTTTATTGGACTAAAGCCTAAGTCGTGGCCAGTAGGAGCGCCGAGCCATCGGCAGGGCACATTTGCACATTGTATGTATTTAGTGCATAGCAAGTAGCCATTGATGCTGGATGCAATTAAGTTCCATGCCTAGACAAGTCTATAGCTTATTAGTATTTGTGTTGCAACAAATTTGGCTCCACCGTAGCGCAAATGATAGCCTACAAATGATGTTGCCATCGAATGGGATTTCCCGGATTTCTTCTGATATGAAACGTTGCGATCTCTTCAAATGAATATAATCGGGACATGCATTAATCTGGTAACAGTTCAACATTTATTTTAAGGTTAATTTCATTTATGTCGATTTTATAAGCTTGTAGTATCCTATATTTACTGTAATGAAAACATTGTTATGTTTGTTTGCAGTGCGTAATCCTTTGGTACTCCGTTTCAAAACACGTTCATGGCCTGCAGCCCGGCGCCTTGTGACAAAAACAATGTGTTGGACTATCTCCTGTGTTCTGAGCCCACACATGTGCGGATTGCAGTGGAAGTTTTGATACTCTTGACTCAGGAGAGTAAGCGGTGTCTGGTGGAGAGTATTCTTCGGGCAGAGAGGAAAAATGATTGTATTCGTGTGCTTACACATATTCTGTGCTCAGCGGATCACTGGTGGGTATGTCTTTGAAAAATACTTAACATTTTATTTTGTCTTTATGATATCTTGTTAATAGGTTACATCAACAAGAAAAGGCAAACATCAAAAGCGCTATTATAGCAACTTTAGGAACAAGGATACCACGTCTTCCAATACAGTAGACTAGCCTAGACAACTGTTGTGTGGGAGGCTATTCAATTAGGTGACATTTATGAGTAAACCTGTTGCATAAGGTTTTAAACAAAGAGGGCAGATGGATGAAATTATTACATTATGGTGCCAAAACGCATTAGGCCAGCAGAATGTAATTTCTCTGAGACCAAACATTATAATTGATATGAGTGCCAGAGTGCATTAACAAATAGCATTTCATTTTTCTCCCTTAATGGAGTCTAATTGCATAAAGGAGTTTTTCAACCCCAGTCAATAATAATGGTAGAGATACTTATCTTTATTGAAAAAGGTAAGTTGATTTCAGAACAGGGAGACAGATCAGGAAGATGTGTTTACACTGTAAAGCTATCCAATTGGGAGCATGTATGTGTGTCTCCATGGTAGCATGGGCTAGCAGCTGAACTATGGCCAGGGCTATCACTATGCATGGTGCCTCTGCTACAGTTTGCATGTAAGAGACTTAGGGGCCCATAGGACAGTTAAGCATCCTGGTTTCACAGTTGAATAGTTGCATTGTTTGATTAATAAAAAAGTCTGGTGGATTGTTCCAAATGGTTAAGGTATTGTAAGAATCACACTGCTGTGGCAAAATTGAATGATATTTCGATAAGGTGATTTTTAAAAAAAAAAGAAAATATATATTTATGCAGGCTATGCAGCAGCGCAGCCTACTTGTTTGGGGTTCTGATGGAGAGTGAGACTATTCGGCAGACTCTGAAAAAATGTAGTCATGAGAGCAATGGCAGTTTGGTGGCTGTCTTGGGACAGCTCCTGACCAAAGATGATCCAGACATCGTCATGAATTCTGCAGGGGCCATAGCCTCTTTGGTAATGTAAATAAAATCATATATCACTGAATGTTTACTTGAGTGCATGCATAAGAGATCTCTGTAAAGTGGAAAATAAGCTTTCCCTCAGCAGTGGCTGACTTATCCTAAGGTTCCAGAGTTCTGATGCTCACCTTAATTTTTTTTAATGTGACTCTACTACAACCCCCTCTTCCTATCTCCTCCCTCCCTCTGTGTGATCTGATGATGCCTGTTTACCAGGTGGAGAGCTCCGAGGGCCGTCAGTGGCTACTGGGCCAGCCGGAGGTGTTGAGCCAGGTCCTGGAGAGCCTGTCTCACCTCCTGGGCCACGCCAGGGAGGGTATGGTCAACTCAGCTGCTCTGATTCTCGCCCAGCTGTCCTTGTGCGAGGAGGCCTGCCATAGCCTGTTGAGCCAGCCCTCGGCCACCAGGACCCTGAGTCGACTGGCACAGTGCCTGGCACACAGCGACACAGGTGAGTGTGTATACAACGAGCTACAACTCCCACAACTCTCCTGTGTAGGTAATGTTATCTTAAAAACATATGTTTTGTGATACCCAACTCATAATGAATTA
Source organism: Alosa alosa (assembly GCF_017589495.1). Classification (NCBI taxonomy): domain Eukaryota; kingdom Metazoa; phylum Chordata; class Actinopteri; order Clupeiformes; family Clupeidae; genus Alosa; species Alosa alosa. The sequence goes on along the minus strand of NC_063200.1, from coordinate 21,653,782 downwards.
AGTGTGTCATTTGATACTTGTCTGCATTTAAACTTCTGGGTTTCAATTTGTTGGTTCACTGAATATTTTGCAAATACTTTGCTAAACACTGTATGTGTGTGTGTGTGTGTGTGTGTGTGTGTGTGTGTGTGTGTGTGTGTGTGTGTGTGTGTGTGTGTGTGTTTTTTTTTGGTGTGTTTACAGACACGGCTATGAATGCAGCCTTTGCAGTGGGCCGCTTGTGTGGCAGTGAGCAGGGCAGGACTCTTATCTTGGCACAGGCCAGAGAACATCAGCTGGTGAGACAGATGCTCACTCTCACACTATCAGATATCAAAGACGCCTGAGGTGAAAGACTATTAGGAACATATGTGACATTGGTCAAGTTGTTGCAGGTGCAGTAACCATAAGGGTCTATAATGTTTTGCAAGCCTGGATTAGTGAATTGGAAAAGGGCGAGGCAAGACTAGGTTACAGGTAAATAAATGTAGCAAAATGTACAGACGTACAGATGTGTTTTCAATGGATATTAGTGGATAAAGTCTTTTAATACTCTCCTGAGGATATGTGTTCAACGAGTCTGAGGGATATAGTTTTAATACGTAGAGGCTGACTCTCTCTCTCTGGTGTTTTACAACGTCATGAAGATGTGTCCAGCGACACCTTCAGTGCATGGCACAACCCCCCTCCCATTGGTCTGCTAGAGGAGCAGGATGATGTCTGTAGGAGGTGTATCTGCCAGCTGTGTCACAGTTGGCAGGGGCTGTCTGGCTCACATCCATTTTCAGGAATAGTTTAGGTCTTCACACATGAGCTGTTTTGTTTAGGTTAGTTATGTTTTTTCCTTTCTTTGTCTTATGCACAAAAAAGTAGCCAAATATGTTTGTTATGAATTCAACAAATGGACTTCATAGATCAAGTATATAAGTCTGTCAAGTTATTTTGGTCAGAACATTGTTGCATCTCACAGACCACACAAAAGGATTGGTGTGTGATTTCAGTATTTAAACAGATCAGTTGCAGTCCACACCACTCAAAAGGTGTCAGCAGACCTAACTGGAGATATGGACTTGAAATACTTGCAGAGTTGTGACAGTTTCAAGCAGTGCCATTCCCATACCTGATCTAGCAAAACTCCTCCAAATTCCCTGTTGTTTTGAGCTGTAAGCTTGGGTCAATTGAAGTGGACGATGAGGCCCCTTCTTATCCCTCCAGGTCAGCAGTCTGCAGGCTCTATTGTGCTCAGGGGCGGGCCCAGATCCAGGGCAGACGGCCTGCTTTGCACTCAGTTGCCTGGCAACGGAGGAAGACGGGCATGCCCTAGTGCTGGACAGTCCTTCCTTTCCCGGACTGATGGATGGCCTCCTGCAGCTGTTGCAGAGACCGGAGCATGACAGCACTTGGTTTGCTGCTTTGTAAGTGACTTAAGCATTGCTCAGGCATCACCATGGTAGCTTTTTACACTCACATATAAACACAATTTGTGATAATTGGGACACAAATCCCAGCTCCAACTCTATATATTATATATAATAAAAAAAATTTTTTGGACAAGCCAATGAATAAGTGTGCATGCTTGATTAATGGTACACATAGTATTAGGGTGTAAAACATAATATTGTTGCCTTTTGGCTTTTATGTTCAGAGCAACTATAGTTTTGAAGCTGAATTTTGTAAATTCATGTCTGAAACAGTATTCTGTTTTTGTTAAAATCGTCCTCAACATCTTAAATAAATCTTCATCATCCCTCTTTCTCATTCATATTCATTCAGGACAGCCAAAGTGCTCGTCTCCCGGCCCCGGGGAGTTCTGAGAGTGAGAGAACATGGTCTACTGGAGAAGCACCTACAGGTTCACCTGTTCTCCATATTTTACATCTCCACAGTTTATCCTTCAAAATATCACTGATTAAATTCATAAGGCTATGTTGTGCTGAAAGCTGTTACTGCCTTACTGGCATCTATGCAATAGGTGTATTTTACGTCATGGCAGTATTTTCTTTTTTCTAGTATGTTTGTTGTTGTTGGTACGATGAACAGCCTGAACAGTTTTGGCTGCCATTAAGACATCCTGGTCCTTTTCAAAATTGAAAGTAAATGTATCCATCTTTCTCCGTTTTGTGCATGTGTGCGTGTGTGTATATACATCTGTGTGTGTGTGTGTGTGTGTGTGTGTGTGTGTGTGTGTGTGCATGTGTGCATGTGTGCATGTGTGTGTGTGTGTGTGTGAGTGTGTGTGTGTGTGTGCATGCGTGCATGTATGTATATACATGTGTGTGTGTGTGTGTGTGTGTGTGTGTGTGTGTGTGTGTGTGTGTCTCAGGCCCTGTCCCTCTCTCCCTCCTCGGGGCCTGAGCTCCAGGAGGAGCTGAATGCCTGTCTGAGGAAGCTGCAGCGCCTCCCTAAGCCCGTTCCCGTCACTGTCCACCTGCTACTGCAGGGGGCCTGCAGGGTGTCGTGGGAGAAGTGCACCCCAGAGAGTGGCCTGGAGGTGACTTACTGGTGAGATGATTGGATAAATTCTGAGTTCTATTTCATTCTATGTATTTTGACTTGTGTGTTTGTTTGTGTGATATACATTATATCCAAGGATGGGGGTGGATGTTATAACAACATTTATTGGCACCCCCTGGTAAAAATGAGTAAAAAGAGGTATAAAGAATCTTTCACAAATCCAACCCTGAAGGGTAGTGAATTTATTCTGAGAAGAAATACAAACATTGGATAATCTGGAGAGATTCTGTTAAGAAGCATGCTCTCAAATTCCTTGCGTTTTAATTTACAACTTTATGAGATGTTATACTGTAGGAGAGGACTAAGAGCAATTTTGTTGGCAAAGGGAGGCAGGGGTGCCAGTAATTGTGGCATGGTTAAAAAAAAAAATTTCTTTTTGAGGATTATTTTTTCTCTCTTAATACATTTGCAAGTATCTATTTGTCTACCTTTCCAAAGCAGACAAAGAGTTCGAGTTTGAGTTCTTAAGTAAAGGTTCTCCTGCTTCTTATTCATGAGCAGTTATTATGTATGCATCACCTGGTACAAGTATCCCAGCCTCATAATGGGAATTAGGCAAAGTTAACAGATGGTATGTGGATAGATATAAATTCTATGTAATGCAAATTCTGATTGTTGAAGGACAGTCAAGTGTGCATTGCCATCTCACAGCTGACTGGATTGATTTGGAAAACCGTCAAAACAACACTATCACAGGGAGGCTACCCTGGGCACGTAACTGAAGCGTTGCCATTCGCGTCGCGTCTGCGGCAACAATTAGCTTCCACCGTAATCATTGGACGGTGCATATATTCCAAAAAATCAGTCTTCTCAAACAATTTTTATGCTCTGCGAAGTGCGAACGGATCGCTTCAGTTGTGCACCTGGTGTAGCCGGGGTGTCAGACTGATATTTAGTAAGAAGATCTCTGTATTCACTCCTAGTCTCCAGGACAGAGACACAGTGCTCTACCATGGCCCTCTGTGTAACACCACCATCCCACCCTCAACCTTCCTCCGTGGGGACCGGCCCGCACTCTCACTGAGGCTTAGTCACTCCACCTCAGATGGGGATGTCAGTCCCCTCAGCGAGGCAGTGGTCGTCGAGTCAGACAGGGCCAGACTCAGGCCGGGTCCTCCACGGGAGCTACGCGTGATTGGCTGCACGGCGTCACAGGTGCGGCTGCGCTGGGTGGCCCCTGAAGGAGAGCAGAGGCTAAAGGGGTATCACGTCTACCGCGGGGACACACTGGTGGACACCACTGCCGAGCCTGGGTGAGCTTCAGCAATCATGGAAGCACAATAGAATGAGACACTTAACACTCTTTTGGGCAATATAACCTTATTTATTCATAGTTTGTATTGTATTTATGTATAGTGTTCATTTAGTAATAGCATTTCTAGTATTTATTCATAAAACTAAAAAACATGTGTGCAAATGACCAAGTAGATTATACAACATGACTGAACTACACAGCACATCCACCTTTATGAACTGCTTGAATATTTTTGTGAATTCACATTCTTATCATGCTGGTGTGGAAAACATTGCCACCTTATAGGAGAGTATTTTTGCGAATTAGCTTTTTGTTAGTAAGACTGTCTAGTGCTGTCTGAGGCCATTATACATCACAAAGAGTAGTGAATGTGGGTCCTGAATACAGCACACAATATGAACACTCCTGAGCTGCTGCCTCTTCTCTCTCTGTTTTCCCTCTCTGAGTCTTGACTGCCATGTCATTCTTTCTCCATCAGGGTGATAGTGAGTGGGCTCTCTCCCTCCACCCAGTACCGGCTGCGTGTGTGTGCACTGGGGTTGGGGGACGCCACCGGACCCTTTGCAGAGGTGGAGGCCAGCACAGCTGACGCCCAGGACCATGCTCCCTCTGTGCTGACCGTGGTGGTACTCGGCCGACACGAGCTGCAAGTATGCTGGGGAGCTCCGCTGGCGCCCCTGGGGCGGCTGTTCAACTACGAGCTGAGGATGAACGGCGACGTGGCCTACCTGGGCACGGAGCGCGTGCACACGGCCCGGAGGCTGGCCTCCAACACGGCCTACACCTGCACTGTCACGGCCATCACCTCCAGGGGGCGCTGTGAGTGCCAGCCAGTCACCAAGAGGACTGCACGAGATGAGTATCAGCACACTCAGAGGTAGAGTCACACTATAAGATTTAGGGTTCAAGATTCACTTCTTGTTACACCTCCATATATGTAAGGACGGAGAGTAAACATCTTGGAGTATTATGAGTGAGTGCTAATATAATGAGTGTTTTGCTGATGTTGTGGCAGCTTTATTGTTGATTGTGTGTTTGTGTGTGTGTGTGTGTGTGTGTGTGTGTGGGGATTTGAGGTAAGAATACACATTTTTGGTTTGGCTAATATTTTGGATAAAATAACACTGATAAAAGTATTGTTGGTCAAATATATTACTATATATGTGTAAATTACTAATAAAATATATACTAATGAAATTATAAAATAAAGTTTGATCATGGATATCAACTGATAATATTGATATCAAACAGTATGTTGTTTAAATTGGTAAAGTACATTAATTTACCTTATTGGAATGACAGCAAAGGTTTGACCAAAAAACTTCAACATTATTTGCAATTGGTTCATATTCACTGTACTTCCACTGAAATAGCTTCTCCTCTGGCATGCTGTTATAACTGTCAGGTTTTTGTTACTCAGAGGTGGTCTGGTGACCTTCAGCCTTTTAACTGAAACCAGACTACCGATGTAAATGTCTCCCGTCCTGTCCGTCTGTCCCCCGTCTCAGATGTCTGTACTCGCCCAGCCGCCAGACGGCCGGCCCCTCTCCGCTGGCACGTGAGGCCAGCGCGGTCAGGGAAAAAGTCAAAAAGTCACACTCACCACCCAAACATCTGCCCAAGGTCCAGCTCACCGGTTATCATCACCGGCGGGCAACCCCCATCAGAGACAGACACAGGTTTGTCTGCAGCAAGTAAACCTGTTATACAGTATATGACTTACAATGTGCTGAGAGTATACTATGAAAGGGACAGATTTAATCAGCTGAAGACTGGAATCTATATACTAAGGTCATTCATAGCAACATAGAACAGGTCCTGCTGACACATCTTAGCATAGAGTCTGTTAAAATAACTAAAGTTAATACGCCCTTTTATTTGTTGAATTTTCCAAAACTGAGCACAATGTCACCATGGTTTGCAAAGAAAGGAGGTGAGACTGTTGCTTATAAAAGTCAGCGCTGAGTTATTTGAGACTTTTATTACTCTCACCAGGCATTCCCCATCTGCAGAGCAAGGACCGGCCTCCGAGAGCACTCAGAAAGCAAGCCAGGTATTACTGCACCATGTGCAAATCTATACACAACAGGCATCTGTTATACAGTATATTTTCCAATGTCAGTGTACTTTCTATGCATAGTTTCAACTATTTAAAAACTAATGTGTAGAAAAAAAAACTCCTGACAAAAAATAAGATGACTGGTAGCTATACTCTGAAGTATTGGGAAACATGACCTTTTCACCGTTCCTTTACCATGTCTCTTTCTGGTGGTCTAGAGAAACTCATTATCTTGTTTACATCTCCCTTAACGCTGCGCTGGTCTTATCTAAGGGTCTTGTGAGTGGGTTTGATGTGAGAGCTCTCCTGGAGAGGGGTGAGATGGGCGCTGAAGTGGAACAGTGCCCACTAATGGTGCCCCTGAGATGCCCTTTGTCCAGACGCTCAAAGACTGAGATTAACCTGTGGGCTCAGCCATCTCTGATGAATGGCGCTCTTATTACAGCCAAAATCAGTCCAGGTAGGAGTTTGTCGAACCATTCTGTGTAACTTTCTTTTGTTTAATATTTAAACATTAAAACGCCTCCATCTCATCCTCCTCCTTTCTTCTTCATCTTCTAGTTACTGTGTATGAAAATGAAAATAAGACATTTGTCCCAGAGCCCTTACTGCAGTGGAGTGCTACTAAGAGGGGCTCAGAAAAGAGGGGTAGATTACCCCTTATCAATCCTCATAGCTGTGAGTATCAGTATCCAGTTGTGTATGTATTTTTCAGGCTCTAACTTGAAGAGTGGATTATCAATATAGTGAGGCAGCTTGTTTCTGAGTATCTGAAGTGTTGTAAATTTAAGATAGGGAGCTGGAGCACACTGATTACTTGCAGTCTTTTATTTTGGTGCAAACAGACTAACGTTTCGACACAACCGTGTCTTCCTCAGAGTTAATCGATTAGTCTGTTTGCACCAAAATAAAAGACTGCAAGTATTTTCCAGCTCCCTTTCTTCAATTTAAAGCTTCTTGTCCTACTGAGAAGCACCTGACTGCACAGTTTCCAAAGGATGATGCATGTAATGGAATGCCCTACCTTATCTGAAGTGTTGTGTCAGGTTAGTATCTGTGTTCATGTCTTCAACAGGCAGTGTGAGGACCATTCAGCCCGTTAGTTATTCTTGGTCTGACTTGGATCGGACTGGACACCACTCCAACAGGGCGATTCGAAACAGGTACTGAACCCATGGCATGTCATGTCATGACATACATACGTGAGAACTAGTTTTAAAAAAAATAAATAATAATCTACATAATTTAAAGGTGAAGTCTTCAGTCATAGTGGAAGGTTGTTGATATTTGAGTTTAACAGCCAATAAAACTCAGCCCTCACCTCCTTGCTCCTGGTGGAATGTTGGAACATGAGCACTGCTCGGTTAAGGTTAATCAATTTTGAGCGCAGGAAACAGGATGGATAGCTACAAGGAGAATTCCGTTGAATTTCAATGTATAATAGGGATGAGTGATTGCCTATAACATTATGGGTTTCTTGCATAAACTGTCACTGTGTAAAGCCCATATTTTCTCCTCCCAGCAGAATTATGACAAGACCCAGAGCACTCAGTGAAGCCAGAGCAAGGCACCATCATACCACTCTGAGAAAGACCAGCATTTAAACCCTCTGGACCGCACTGAAGAGGAGGTTAAAGGAGGAGGGGCACTTCCCCAGTGGTTTTCAGTCATTCAAAAAAATATGTTTTTGAAAAAAAATTATGTTGACGGTAAAAGAGACAATCTAACAATCTCTATGTTCTGCCCCAAATCCTGATATAGATGTGTATGTTATCAGTACAGATTATTGGTACATGTGGTAGAAATGTAATCGGTAGCGCATGTATTTCGGTGCTGAGTAACATTATTGTGTAGTAGGCCTATGTCTATTTGTTTGCGATGTGTGTATTTAAAATATGTGGAGTGTTTTGTTGGAATTCATATGTTCTAATATTGATTGTCACAATAAAAGATCCCAAGTTGTCAGCATGTGTTTACTGGCTTTATTAATCCTGTTCAATTTCCTCTATATTACAATACCACTGATGCCTTTTAAATCAAATAATTTAATTTAATGCTTGTCGTACATTTCATATCTAGTGGCAGTGATCATAGTGACAGAGTCAGTGGTCATTTAAAATGTTAATTTAAAGCTGACTACAGTGCTTCAGTTAGATTTTGGAGATCTCTATTCGTCATATTATAATTCTTAATTTAAGTAGGATTCAAAATGTAAACACAAGTCAACTAATAACGTGATGTTGAGACAAATTTAACATGAACACATGCACTTTCAAATTCAGTCCACTTGATGTCGCTAGCCAATTCTACGTGTAGAAAACGACACACACACACACTCTTGGCTAACTTCTTTGATTATCTACGCGGAAGTTACAAGTTAGATAACAACAAAACTCACACCTGGAACTGAACTAAGATCTCTCTTTGAAGGTTAACATTTATCCCCGCAGTAACTGTTATTATGGTTAATCTCGGACTTACGAAAGTAGATGACGCAATTGTAGCAAAGCATCCGGTGAGTAGCAAACTCTGTTGCATGTATGCTACATTGTAACGTTAACGTTAATTGACCAGTTTGCAGCTGTCAACATCAGCACATTGTATTTAATTTTGCACAAAATTCCTGGGCAAACAGGGTTTGCAACAGTATGCTGCCTGTCAGTCGCATGCCTTCATGAAAGGAGTTGGTAGTGTTATTGTAGGTGAGTTAAATGTATTTTGTCATCTTACATGACAGTCACTGGCAACAGTGGTAGTAGCCTAACTATAATGATTTTTGTCTGCATTTCAGGCACGGGTGCATTGTTTCTCATTCAACGAGCTGTGCAAAAACGACTCCCGTACCCTCTGCAGTGGAACCTGTTAGTGTCAATAGGTGAGTAGCCTCCTTTCTGCATATCGACATAATTCGTCCTTGCTGTAATTGTCACACTCACTGAGCAAGTAAATCATAATAAGGTCATTGATAGAAATCATTAAGTGTGGCAAAGGTCATACCAATACCTGTGACCTTCTTGATCCAACAGTGGCCTCTTCGGTTGGCAGCTATGCAATAACGCGCTGGGAGACACAAAAATGCACAGACCTCTGGGTCTTCCTTGAGAAAGGGAGCTATCCAGACAGAACTGTTCCAAGTGAGTTTACTGCTGTTGTAGAAATAGGCCCTGCATGATTGAGTCTCAGCTTTGACGTTAAGAAGATTTAGATTTGATTGCTTTTTGCTGTGGGTGTAAGGGACACCATGTATTCATTCACTCAAAATTTATATCTCTCCATCAGTTTTTCTGTGTGTGTGTGTGTGTGTGTGTGTGTGTGTGTGTGTGTGTGTGTGCGTGTGCGTGTGTGCGTGCGTGCATTCATTCGTGTGTGTTTATGAGCATGTCACCGTCAGTTCCCTCAGAGACTTACTGGACCCTTACTTGTTGCCTTTTGCAGAGGAAGAACCCCCTGCTCCTGCTGGCCCTAAAGTTACTATGTATGGGGACAAGATGGAGTAACCACAGCAATTTGGTAGACACCAGAAGGCTGTACTTTGAAGCAAGCTTACTGGCATATCCAGGTAACTACTGGACCTGGTAACTACTAGCTTAACCAATGATCTCCAAACAAAACAAATTGCAGTTTTGAAACCACAGATTCTCTGTCCAGTGGTCTTTTTAGAGATCAGTGGTTACTCCTGAGGTCACCTAAATTAGCCAGTACTTTGCAGCGTAGAACAGCTATCTGACCTCACTATCTTAGCCTGTATCCAGTGTGAAAGATTAAACAAGCAAATAAACAAAGTTTTAAAATGTGTATTTATTTGACCTGACCAGTGAAGACAACAAACACTCTTCTCACTCTACTGTTTTGTTAATAATGTACAGTTTATTCAGGGGTTGCCATGGGTAAGAATAAGATGTTTTTTAGCTGCTGCTGTGTACAGTTATAGATTTAATAAATGTGCCATTTGTAACATCCAGGTTTTAATTCATGTTTATATTTTGTCTTAGTTTAACCATTCACAAGTACTCTCACATTTGAGCCTTCCAAAAGTTGTATTTTAGCTGTAACATATTAAAGCACTGGCTTGTGTGTGTGTGTGTGTGTGTGTGTGTGTGTGTGTGTGTGCGCGTTTGAGATAGAGAGCGAGAGTGCAAAATCCTGGATGATCGCCTTAATAGAAACATCACGATTAGTAGAAATTGGTTTGAGGCAGAGATTTGGCTACAGTCATCCATTTGTTGCATTTGTCATGTGTAGATTACTATGTAAGTAATAGCATGTATCAATTTTATCAAATAAATTGTGATATAAATTGTGTAATGTAAGTGCAGTTACATGTTTTATGGGCTGCACATGATTCAAAAGGACACTGGTCTTCCAACATTTATTAAGTCTGTGCCACATTTCTGTCATTTTTAAAAGCGAAGATGATCATGGTTGCATGCATTTACCGAGCAGATTGAAATATAAGCACTTTATCCTCACTTATGTGTTAAATCAGTTGTTAAATAAGCACATTAAAGCTCAGCTGAACTGTAGTTAGATATTTACCCACTAGAGGGTAGTATACCTATGAATGCCTTCTGTAGATGTTCAGTATATGGCAGCTTATGGGCAAAAACAGCATTATTGATCAAGTAAACTATCAAATAGGCAAACAGTCATAGACTTTTATGTTTGTTTGTGTATCTATTTCTCCATTGTCATCAGTGTCATAACTTTAATGTCATTACTTATACTGTATTCTGTGTGGTATACCCAGTCTTGCATGACTATTTTGATCATTTGTGTCAGTCAAGTGTAAGAAAGTATGTGCACACAAGATTATGACGTCATTGCAGCAACTTATGCAGATGTGAATTCCCTGTCTAGAAATCTCATCTGACATTACGTGATGTCAAATTGATTGTGTAACACCAATTGGTTATGTTGCTAAACGTGAACTGAGATGTCACATGATGAACTACAACTCAACCACCTCGTGCTACGTTCAAGCAAGCACATGTGAAAATGCGTTCACACTTTTCTGGTGTGACTTAGCCCATATGGTGATGACGTTGATCGCAGAGGTGTGAGGTCACAAAGGTAAGGTCATTAGGCCGTGCTGGGCCTTCTAAGATATTGGCCTCTTTTCAGCGCATATGCTGCATGCAAGACAAACTCGGAAGTTGAGATTTTCCAACCTCTCAGAAGAAAAAGTTCCGTGGAACGCCACTTAAAGTTCAGAGTTCCTATCTGAAACTGAAATATCCGACTGGAAGTCATTGAGAGTAATTTCATCAGAGTGCATTATGTATGCATGGTGGGTGCAAAAACTCTAGTTCATTACCACATATTAACAGATTTTTATATGCTTGTAGAAAAAGTATATAGTATATACTCTTATGAAATATACACTTTATATACCCAAGCCATATAATGAAGTTCCTTGATCATATCATTTTGTGTTCCATACAGGCAGTGGTGTACTGTAGTTGGTATACTGTGATCAACCCCAAATGTTAATACGTATCCTTGCCGATTTTAAGTGGGTATACTGAGATGGTGCTGCTTTTGTGGGTATACTGTCCTGCGTATCACATAGACTACACCACTGCATACAGGGCTTTGTTTTCTAAGAGTATGCGTGCCTCAATGACAAATCTCAAAATCGGCATGCTGGTCTAAATCAGTCCAGTCTGGTCTCATCCAGTGTCCAGATAAGATTGCATGCAACAGCTGCAGTCGTCTGTCTGTCTGTGGGTGTCTTTAAGTCACCGCGGGGACTGAAAAGGACTTGTTTTGCATACAAGAGATAATCTGCAAAGTGAATCATTGTCGAGGGGGATTAATATTGAGTTCTGAGGACTTGCTGTTCCTGAGCATTTGGAATAGGAGGATTTATAAAAACCTGCCATGCCGAATTCAAGGATTACCAATCACACAATAAAGGCATGGGTCACTTTCATGCCCAAACAGGACAACTCGGCCAAGGGACCCCTGCCCAAAATATTACATTGGATATCAGGGGAAAAAACAACAGACTAACAACTGCCCTTGAGATAACCTCCTCAGAGTGGGTTTGCTGCTCTACTGGTAGAGTGATTCTAGGTCAAGTCCAGAGAGGGGTCCAGTTGTCCAGTGAATCCTAAACCGAACAGTCAACTGAAGCACATTCAAGAGAAACAATCATCCAATTGTATTTATACAAGTACCGTAATAAGGACACTATAATATTTCCACAAAAGCACAGTATAGTGCCATGAGGTCCAAGACAGAATTGCCATACTCTTAACAAGGACTGCCATGTCCTTAAAGCTGTATCTAATATATAAACAATCTTGTTACAACTGGAGAGAGGTTCAGATGTATTTTGGCTTTTGTCATTTTAGTCCTGGATCAGCACAAGGTCCCAATCCTATCTGAAACAATCATTTCAAGAGAGTGTTAATAAAACAAAGGCACCATTTTACCCTCATATTCCTTGGGCGGAACTGAAGGTCCAAAGTCCACTCTTCAGATGCACAACAGGGGTAATTATAGCAGAAACCTACTTAGCTTTTTCCCAGAGGCGAGCAAAAACCACAAAGTGCTGACCCCAGCTGGTATGCATGGCACCATTTGGGGCAGAACTAGGGCCTGCTGATTAAAGACAATCAGCTCCTACCACAGGGAAATACATCTTTCTGGAGCTAACGAGTCTGCTACGTCTCTCTTACGGCCTTAATCCACCTCTGTCTTCCTCTTCCGAGTGCCTTGCTACTCAGTTTTGATTAAAAGCCTCGAGATTTGAAGATTTGACTCACTTCCTACCCCAACCCTCCAAAAAAAAAAAAAAAAAAAACAGAGACGATAATGCAGTGACCCAGCTCTCAGATCAGTCGTCACATGCACATGATATTGCTGAAGGGAGAGACAGAATAACTAGCATAGAAAGGCAGTGTGAGAGTCTTCTGTGTGGGTGTGTGTGTGTGTGTGTAAGATGGCTTATATTTGGGAGAAATGGAGGGGGGAATATGCATAAATATGAAAAGGTGTGTCAGTGAGTGTTAGGGAGAGAAAGAAAGATGGAAAGAAAGAAACAATGTGTGTGTGTGATAGATATGGAGGGAAAACATGCATGAATTTGAAAAAAGTGTGTGTGTGTGTAAGAGAACTAGAGTGTGTGAGAGAGAGTGAACATTAGCTGTGCGCCAGCGTGTGCTGTGACTCTGCAGGCTTTGCCAGACTGAGGAACCACATATGGTTATAATAGCTTTAAAACAAACAATGTTGTATACACACGGATTTGCCCTTTCAGCAAGCTAAGCTTGCTGTCATGATCTGCAAAGGTCCAACACTGCAGTGTGTGTGTCTGTGTGTGTGTGTGTGTGTGTATGTATGTGTGAGCATGTGCGTGACAGAGAGACAGGGTAAGAGAGAACATTGACAGAGAGAGAAAGAGAGAGAGAGAGACTGAGGGCTTAAGTGTATGACCCTGTGAATGAACGGCACAGGGGAGCGATTCACTGCTCACATTGCACACAGACTTCTGTGGCAGAGAGAGACAGACAGACAGACAGACAGAGAGAAAAAGACAGACAGAGAGAGAGACAGACAGACAGAGAGAGAGAAACAGACAGACAGACAGACGGAGTGAAAAGAGAAAGAGAGCAAAGAAACATTGTGTAAGAGACATTCTTACACAATTTCGAATTTCACCAAGAAAAGACATACACTTTGCCATGCAGTGTGTGTGTGTGTGTGTGAGTGTATGAGTGTGTGTGTGAGAGAGAGAGTGAGTGTGAGAGAGAGAGAGAGTGTGTGTGCATGTAAGAGAGAAAGGGAGCGAGAGGGAGAACAGAGTAGAGCAGAGCCCAGAGCTACCACCATCAGCACCCCCCTGGCACATCAGCCAAAGGGCTGTACTGTGCAGTGAGCAGTGCACTAATGCAGCTTTCCCTCCCTCTCTCATTCTCTCATTCTCTCTCTCTCTCGTGCGCGCTCTCTTTCACTGTCTCTCTCTCTGCGTGCCCAATGTCACCCCTCTGGCACCACACTGGCCCTGTATAGATCAGCTGTGCTTCACTTGCCCGTGGCTGATTAAAAACGTTCTCAAGATCGATACCTCCGGTGACGTGCTCCGATTAGCAGCTATAGGGTTAATCACTCTCCCTGGTGGGCTCTGTGTGTGCAATCATGTCTCCCCAGGGTGTGTGTGTGTGTATGTGTGTGTGTGTGGTTGTGTCTCTCTGTGTGTGTGTCCTAAATCAATTATGTTTTATTAATTTAGTTGGGCCATGTGCTCCTCCTGGGAAACCAATAAGCAGCATATCATAACATTGTAGTGTAGAGGTTTCAGTTGAGATCGATGCCTTTACTGTTTGGATCCCAGCCAGGTCAGGTAAAACATTTGGATTGGATGGCGGTGGTGAGTTACTATGGATTTCACTGTAAAGGCTTTAAAAAGGCACTTTGTGTCACAATGTAGAACTGTCAACATGTGTCTTCATTAAAAGAAAGGCTTCTGTGTCTTTGTTGGTCTTGGACTTGATTTCATTGCAGTTAAATGTCCAATTGTGGATCTGTAATGTAATTCAAACAGTGGTGTATAGCCACAAACTGAATCCTGGAAGCTATCTTGAAAAAGGGTCAAATAGACAGCTTGAGTGTGTTTTCCAAATGGTGAAGGAATGAATTATAGGCTCCAGGCATAACGACTGCTTTAAAAAATACAATGGACAAAACTCAAACTTTTCTTTGACCAACCTCCAACCAATCAGCGTACAGCAATGCGCAATATGACCAATGACAGCGCTGGTTGACAGGGTTGCGCAGACGTTTGAAGGGCGGTCCTCTTAAAAAATTGATTTAGAATCTCGGAATAAGTAAGGTCCACAGAGCGTTTGAGTGGGTTGGCAAGATACACCATAAGAAGTGTTGTTTTCGTTCTATTCTTACAATACACTTTATTCCTCTGGATACATCACTGGACGAGAACAGAAGAGTTTCATGAGTTTCATCC